>NC_136509.1:27706284-27743784 GCF_053919585.1 Euprymna scolopes | reverse complement strand
CATCTGTAAGGTGATGGACTAGAGCTTGGTTAATTATGGTCTCAAATATTTTGGCAAAAAGTGGGAGGAGGCTAATGGGGCGATAATTTACTGGGTCAGTTCTTTCGCCAGAATTCTTGAAAACTGGTACTACAGAAGCAGTTTTCCAGCAGGCAGGAAAGCAAGATTCATTAAGGCATTTGTTGTAAAGTTTGGAGAGAACTGGAGCTACTTTGGCGGCACACATTTTAATAGCACAGCCGCGATGAGATCAGGTCCACATGCTTTTGCAGTGCCAAGATTTCTTATGATAGCATGCACCTGAGTAGGGGTGATTTTCAGATTCATTGTGTCTCTCTGTAAGGAAAGTCATGGAGGGGGTGGTTAGCAGGTTATTTGTTTTTGCTTAACACACACCTTCAAATATCCGAGCAATGCCGGGCACCCAGGCTAGTTTAATAATAAAGATGAAATATTAAAGTTAATTTGATCTTATTGATTTTTTTTTTTCATCTAACTACAAACAAACACTTGCTACCGACACACACACACAAAGCTACACTTTTGATGATCGGATGATGTGCAACTGTTGTAATGTCTTAGAGCAAAGTGCATTTTATTACTTGCCGGGTCATAAAATATATTTCATTTATTTGAATATATTTTAATTCATGCACATTTCATATCTATTATGACAGAGCCAATTTTCTATTGAATATATATATATATATATCTCTTCGAAACTCTGCGGATTTAGGATTATCCACTTATTTAGTGTTTTCTTTTCATATTAAATATGTTTTTAACTCTTTTTCAAAGTTTTTTTTAAACATGTTTTATTAACTATTTGCTCTTATTATAAGCTCTATCTCCTATTTGGTTTTATCGAGCTTTTACATCTGGTTGAGATTACTTTATAAATATTAATTCTTTAATATTTATAATATACTTTAGTTTTACCATCTTGGATCATTTTAGTAAATTTAATTGTAATTTTTTTATTTTATATATATATATAATCAAACCAAACCAATTCCTACTCGATCCACGTTCTCTACCGCTTGAACTATGGACAGATGAGAAAAATTTTAAGTTAAACCACTACAATCTATTTTTTTATTTGTGCATGCGCAAATGTAACAGAAATTTGTTGACAAGTTGAAATGAAGATTTTGCATTTCAATCTACCCTCAGTACGCGTTATTCATTCATGGTGTATGGTCATTATTTCCTGTTAATTTCAGTGTTATGTGATCAGTAGTATAAGAGTTTATCAGTTAAATATTCACACATATGATATATATATATATACACACACACACTGGCCGGTCGAAAAAATATGCTATTGAATATTATACTGTCCAGTATATAGTAATGATTTTAAATGTTTATAAAAAAAATATGACTTGGGTGCCGTCAGCTAGAATTGAAACCAAAACATACAGTCCTCCAGCATCATTCGTTACCATCTGAGCTAAGTCCATACGCATATCAAAATTTTAAAAATTAAAGTAGTTAAACATATAAATGTATATTTGCACATGCATAGAAGATACAAATTTAGTCAGTTTACGCCTGTAACCCAACATGGACACTAACCCTAAGTCCCAGTGGCTACACTTAACTGTCTAGTGTTGGACCCTTCAATGGTAACCAGACTCTCACTGGTTAGTAGAAAATACTGCTCAGATGCTCAGAATGCACAAAACGTGCACAACCCTAAGTCTGTGTGGCAACACTTTACTTCAGCTGGCTGTACATCACTTTGACTTTGTGCGGAGTTCTCTTCTCACAATGGTTTGGTCAGTATCTAGGCGTCAGAGTAGACTTGAAATCAACTACACCTTCAATTCAACAGGCAATCAACAAATAAAAAAAAAACAGTGGTGATTTTTCTTATAAACAAAAAAAAAAATTATTCACTGAAAGTTACAAACTTTGGTCATTCGTAAGTTTCTGATTCTAAATACCAATGTTTGGGGACTGATGGCATCCACTAATAAAGTCGGGGTACTCAACCCTAGTTTGGGACTTGTCTCTTCACAGTGTAGATTCAGGGACTTAGAATAGGGTGAGACTTGAGTCAGGAGTTTCTCTCTGACTGGTGTGAAAACCCCAGGTGGTTAGCAGAGTGTGCCCTTGAGGCTATTTATTCCTTTCTATATATTGAGAATCAGGTAGGCTTAACCCCGCTTCTGATCCCGAGGATTTCATTGCACAATTCTCAGAAAATCAATCTAAGGCAGTTTTTGAAAGTTTCAAGCTCTAAAAAATTTTCCATTTCTTCTTCCTCAAATCTGTACCTCTGACAGCCACTCTCAATAGGAGGGTACATTGCCTTCACCCTCCATTGGATCTCTACCTTTCACCATCACTCACATGGAAGGGTCCTTCCTCTTCTTGTTTCATTTGCATAACCAAGGGTCTTTCCCAAATCCCATTTCATATGAGTAAAAAAATAAATAATTTGGTTATATTTTTTTTTTGGGGGGGGGGCATCAAATTCCCAAACACTAATTAATAGACACTTGAATTTGTATCCACCATCTTGTTTTTCCTTATCCAAAGAAACTCATAATATCTGGCCTATATTTCGGATGGTCCACAAATTACTTGACTACCCAAGAAACAAAGTTTACTGCTTTTCTTAACAAGGGTGGTATTTAGATGGAACTTGTCAAATTGCCAAAAGGGACCATTTCTGACAGTTTTTTGAGATATCCTTATATTTCAAACATCAACATTTTCAGCTAGTGTTTTGTTTTATAGTCGTTTATATCAACACAAATTATCATTAAAAAAAACAGATTTCTTCTTTATCAATACTCACAAATAAGTGTGTGCATGTATTAAATCAATTGCCTTAACAACCTTTCTTAACAATGCTCTTTCTTTCCATTATGACTATCAGCATCATCACTGCCATCATCATTATTGTTCTGTCCAACAACACTACCACAGCCTGCCAAATTCCAATTTTTCAATTTTGACCCCTTAGCAGCTATTTTTGCCGACTAAAAACCAAATTGAATTTGTTCCACAGGTTTGAATCTCCTATATATCAAGTTTGTAGGCCAAATCTTGACTGAGTAATTTGATAGAGACTATTCGGCACACACAAACAAGGTCACTTCTATGATTCTGGGATTTCTATTTTATAATTCTGGTTGCTCAATAATTACGTTTTGGGTAACCGCATTCAGTTTTAATGAACACATTTGATACCTGCCATGTTTCAGTTCACGGGTAAGTATATTTTGGACGTTGACCTTTCCAATATATATATATATATATATATATATATATTTATATTTATATATATATATATATATATTTATTTACTTATTTCAGACAACGTATTTTCTTAAAAACTTTACATAAGACAAACACCTCAAATTTAGTTATGTATTCATGACGTGTGGTCGTTCATGCTCTTGCAACAAAATAAACAGCGCAATTCTGTTGTAGAACAAACATTTTCTTTAGAAACATTCTGTATTATATCCCATATCAATAAAAAACAATAACGCAATCTTTCTATTAAAAAAAAAATTAAATACCAGTGAAATTCTGTTTTTTTAATTGTGGATTTTCAAACAAAAAGTCAGCTTATGCAAGTGCTAAGTCTGCCATAAGTTAAATTCAGTTGGTTTTCCAGGAAATTGAACTGCATTTAAAAAAATTTTTTTTGTTATTTTATTTTAGTATCTGTTTATGGGACGCGCAAACTCCTTAAGACTATAAGAAAATCAATTTGAACTCTGTAAATTAAAATTTAGAACAATTTATTATTCAACAAGGAATACAACTTGAAAATTAAAAATTTTCCTTATTCCATATTGAAAATTTAAAGTTGTCGAATAATGAATTTGTGAATTCTACTTTACAGAGTTTAAATGCATTTTCTTATATTAATGCTCTATCTTGAATATTGGGCTTTTTCATTTAGGTAGGATTGTTCTACCAATATCAGGTATCATATTTATACTCGCTTAAAGTTTACAGAATTATTCAATTTTTAAACTTGAAATTTTATACATATATTTACTTGAAGGTCACTGTTTATCAAGGTCCGGCAGTCACTCAAGGATAAAGGTTAATAAGTGCTAAGTAGATGGTGAGACAACACTATGATGATCAGTAATGGTGAAAATTTGGTAGGTTTTATTATATAAGAGAGGACAGCTCAACAAGAACTTAATTAAATTAGACTTGAATACAACCATGTTATAGTAAGCTGGAAATTAGTCCGATGATATTGTTCCACAGACAGACATTTCTAGAGGAGAATGTTTATATAATTTCCTTTAAATACAAATACAGAGTGATGGAAATTGTTGATTGTTGTTGTAGCTGGACGAGTATTTGTTAAAAGTTCAAAGTTTTACGGAGGGGAACATAGACTGGAGCTCAGTCGAACACCTACCATAAAACTCGCAATATGTTTTAAATAACACGAAAACCCAAGATATATTAAACAAAACAATTATGATTTTTTTTTCTTGATGAATTAATCACAGACACACAATCGAAAAAGTGTGCCTTAAAAACTAAAGATGGCAGCAAAAAATACACATTTACAGTCCAAGGTCAACACAATGAATTTAGGACTCAAAGAATAAAAATAATATCTTTTCATTTAGACTTTTGAATGGAACTTCTGTTCTCATATTGTTCTTTGCTTGTATCATTGTCTTAAACAAGTGAGTTTCCAACCTGTGTGCCATGGCATACTGGTGTTCGTTATAATGGGAGGGGGGCATAAGTGTGCCAAAAAATGTTCTGAATTTGATTGAAATAATTCATTTTTGAAAAAAGCTCAACAAATAATAAATGTACTTGAAAAACAAAAATTAAACCTCCTTAAATTGACCATACAAATATATTTTTATTATTATTATTATTATTATAATATATAATATAAAAGGCAGTTGTTAGCATGTCTGTATGTCCGGTTAAAAGTAAAATACAACAAAACAAATACTCACAAAGTTAGTATTTATCTTGATTGGTGATGCCCCAGATGAATAATATCTAAGTTTAAAAAAAAATTCATTCTTTGACCCTAAACTGGCACAGATTTCGTCAGAGGAGGGGGATGTCAATTTTCTAGTCGGAACTAAAGGGAAGTAACGGGTTTTTTTTATCAAGGAGTTAATTCCCTTATGTCAACTCATTCCTCAAGGAATCTATAAAAACGAGTTCTGTGGGTGTGTGTCCAGAGAGATGAATGGGTAGGAGAAAGAAAGGAATGGAGAAGAGGGGGGGGGGGGACAGAGAAGGGGGAAGAGAAAGATAGATGGATAGAGATAGAAGTTTTAATATAAGTATGTTACACTTTTGCCCTCATCATCATATCATATGAATTCGAAGATTGTATTGTTGCCATTGGTTTCCCCAATATTTTGCTAGTCAGAATCCTTTCTAGAAAAAATTAGGGTACATACAAGAGGGATCACATGAAGGTTGCCAACATCCTAAGTGTAAGTGATTTTTGTGAAAGGAACTGGATTCAAACCTGGAACACTCAGGTTGTCAGTCCACGTCATTAACTACTTGAGCATAGTCATCTCCCAAAGATTAAGAGAGAGAGAGAGAGAGAGAGAGAGAGAGAGAGAAATGGAGAGAGAGAGAAATGGAGAGAGAGAGAGAGAAAAATGGAGAGAGAGAGAGAAATGGAGAGAGAGAGAGAGAGAAATGGAGAGAGAGAGAGAGAAATGGAGAGAGAGAGAGAGAAATGGAGAGAGAGAGAGAGAAATGGAGAGAGAGAGAAAAAAAAATGGAGAAAGAGAGAGAAAAAAATGGAGAAAGAGAGAGAAAAAAATGGAGAGAGAGAGAGAAAAAAATGGAGAGAGAGAGAGAGAGAAAAATGGAGAGAGAGAGAGAGAGAGAGAAAAAAATGGAGAGAGAGAGAGAGAAAAAAATGGAGAGAGTGAGAGAGAAAAAAATGGAGAGAGTGAGAGAGAAAAAAATGGAGAGAGTGAGAGAGAAAAAAATGGAGAGAGTGAGAGAGAGAAAAATGGAGAGAGTGAGAGAGAGAAAAATGGAGAGAGAGAGAGAGAAAAATGGAGAGAGAGAGAAAAATGGAGAGAGAGAGAAAAATGGAGAGAGAGAGAAAAATGGAGAGAGAGAGAAAAATGGAGAGAGAGAGAAAAATGGAGAGAGAGAGAGAAATGGTGAGAGAGAGAGAGAGAGAGAAAAATGGAGAGAGAGAGAGAGAGAAAAAAATGGAGAGAGTGAGAGAGAAAAAAATGGAGAGAGTGAGAGAGAAAAAAATGGAGAGAGTGAGAGAGAAAAAAATGGAGAGAGTGAGAGAGAAAAAAATGGAGAGAGTGAGAGAGAGAAAAATGGAGAGAGTGAGAGAGAGAAAAATGGAGAGAGAGAGAGAGAGAGAGAGAGAGAGAAAAATGGAGAGAGAGAGAAAAATGGAGAGAGAGAGAAAAATGGAGAGAGAGAGAAAAATGGAGAGAGAGAGAGAAAAATGGAGAGAGAGAGAGAAATGGTGAGAGAGAGAGAAATGGTGAGAGAGAGAGAAATGGCGAGAGAGAGAGAAATGGCGAGAGAGAGAGAAATGGCGAGAGAGAGAGAAATGGCAAGAGAGAGAGAAATGGCGAGAGAGAGAGAAATGGCGAGAGAGAGAGAGAGAAATGGAGAGAAAAAAGAGTATAGCAAAGAAAGTGAGAGAGAGAGAGAGAGAGAGAGAGAGAGAGAGAGAATGTATATCCTTGTGTGTAAATGACTACCATTATCCTTGCTGGTAGTGTCTCTTTCTTTTTTCCTTCCTTTTCCCAGCTTCAGTCAACCAACAACTGAGATTGGGCCACTCAACATTATTATTGGTAATTTACTATTATTTCGTTTTTGCTTTGATTCATTGGGAAAAATAACAGATTTTATAAAGCCCATCCTAAATTACAGTCACACACAATAAACAATCTAAAAAAAATTACACATTATGTAATTATTTTATGGCCTAGTGGTTACGAGTTTGAATTGTGTCCTCGGCATTGGTTTTGTCAATGTTAGTGCATCATTCTCACTTCCGTCAGAATGATGAGCACCATCTAATCCTCCCGGAAGGATAACGGATAACAAGCACTGAATTGTGAAGCAAAGGTTGCACAATCTCTGATTGAAGTGGAAAGGAGAAGTCCAAGATGACTGGAAATGGTGCATAGATAAGCAGGGGACATGTACAGTACCTGGAATTACCAAATGGTCATTCAGGATTAACAAAGCTTAACTTCAGTGATCTAATGGGAACCAATATGTCAACTTGATTATGACTTATTAATACCCTTGGGAAAGATATGACCTCATATATTCTCCTTCCAGCTATACAATAAATATTAGGGAAGACTAGATTCGTCAAGCTTTTGTTTGGCAATTTGTCTGGAAGAAGCCAAGCTCTAAAATGACATCATTCATTCTCTGATTATCCGGGTATCATTTCCGGTCATCCGGGACTTCTTGCAATTAGATTTTAGCAATCCTGGTTCAGGAAGGTGCGGTTGTGAATTGTGTAACTCTTGCTTCACTATAAACTTCATGCATAGGCTCTAAGAAGTTACCCATTGCCTCTTGAAACAGGAGGAAACCTTGGATGCCAAAAGCTAAAGTACTAGTTCATGCAGGGTCTCTTAATCCGGGTGGGAGCAGGGCAATAATATATAAAAAAAAAAACAAAAAAAAAAACGAATCACTATACCAAGATCAAACATTTTTTTCTACAGTAAAATTCCATGATAAATTTTGCCATGGTATTCATTTTGAGCAACTTGCATGATTTTTGGAATATGATATTTTTTGTTTCGTCACAGGTATATAAATCAAACAGATTTTTCTTTATTTTTAATATAGGGTAAATTCTGGATAAGGACTGCTAGGTGTATCAAGTTCGAATCCATTTGAGTTTTGCAGAAACATTTTTATCAAACTCTTACATGACCTTGTGTCTAACCTTCTAGAGAGGAAGTTTGTTTGTTTTTTTTTTTTGTTTTTTTTTAAAAGAGTTTGATCCTTTCCGAACAAGTAGAATGATCCAGGGATTTTCCCATTAACTTTGGCGACTGATTGGATATAAACCTTCAATTTTAGATCTGGAGTGAAAACTTATTTTTATTGTTTACAATTAAAATATGTAAATTTCTTGCATTATGTAAAAAAAAAAAAAAAAAAAAAGTTTTGGGGCGATGAAAGACAAAATCTTTGGCAACGATAATGTAGCAATCTTTAAAACGGTGTTTATCATTGTTTATATTCAAACTCATTTGTTTATTTTTCTTATTTTTTTAGCAGCATTAAAAAAAAAATAGGTTGCATTTTTTTTTTTTAGCAGCAAGTAAAATTTTAATTTTTAAATTTCTTCTTACGTCACTGAACTAATAACAATCGTCTCATAAAATAAATTAAAAAAAAAAAATGATAATTTTTTTTTCTTTAGGGAGAATATGAAAAAATAAAAAACATTCAAGAAAAAAGTCTCATTATTTTTAGCAGAAATAATAATTAAAAAAAAAAAAAACACTTTAAAATTCGTCTTCTTACGTCACAGAGCTAATCACAATCGTCCCATAAAATAAATTCAAGAAAAACAAAAAAAATTGAAAACAATCTTTTCTTCAATTTTTTTTTTTTGTGGGAATATAAAACAAAAAAAAAAAAAAAAAAGGAAAAACAAAAAAAGAAAAGAACCACATGCAAGATCCACGTGCAGATAGAGTTGACTTTTCTTGATTCTGACCCAAATCCAACCAAAACAACTCTCGCTTTCTCTTTTTCACACACCAAATAATAGGCACCCACCCCTACCTCACGAAACTTCTGAGCAGTCAGTCACATGTTGGGAAAGACACAAGCATATTTCTACAACCCAACTTCATGGTGGTTGTCTAAAAATATCTCCTTTAAGGTACCAAAACTAGGCCTCACAAAAACTATATTCTGAATGCCACGCGCTACCCCTAACGTTCTCCTTCGGTTAAGAGAAATTGTCTAACCCCAATCCCCAAAAAGGTTTATCTTTTGTCAAGAAAAAGTGCGGTTCGTATTTAGAATATGACTTTATTAAAAATAAATAAATAAATAAAACTACAGAAAATCTGTATGGTGTACGTACTCCATCACGGAATGAAAATGTCGTATGCCAAAAATCACATAATTGATGAAGTAGTTTTATTTTTTTATAAAGAAACCCATTTTTGAACGATTTAAAGTGATTAATCCAAAATCGTGAGCATTCAAGACTATTTTCGTAAGTTGGAATTACTGTGAACTTATCTGCCCTTTGTTTTTCAAGATAGCGACACTATACAGTCTTCTTTGCTTATTCATAAAATTTTATTTTCTTATTTAAAAATAAAAGTACTTGATCTATTTACGTGATTTTTTTTTTTTTAATATGGCATCTTCGTTCTGTGACGGGTATGCACATCATGCAGATTTTTTAAAAATATATTTTCTGTATTTCTTTTTTTTTTTAGGCTGAATTCTAAATAAGAACTGAAATTGCAATGATCAGCAAATAATGATCATATTGATAAAATGTAAGTTTATAATATATCTAAAATATAAAAGCATCTTGGTCGGATTGTAAAAAATTAGACCTAAATAGCATTTGTTAAAAATCAGATTATAACTAACCATTTTTTTTTTTTTAATTGTACTTTAGTGGGGTAGTTGTACCCCAGCTAATTATTTATCTTTTAGAACCCTCGATAAAAAACGACAAACTCCTTTTAACATTGAACCTTTGCAAGTCTTTATTCCAAGAGATAATAGTGGTGGAGCTCGAAGTTCTTGAGTCAGGTCCACGTCGGACTGTCGGTGCTGGGCGAGGAGGAGAGGAAGGTGTGTCTTCGCTCGCGGCTCTGTGCTGACTGTTGGATGTCCCCTCCACTCTTTTTGGGGACAGCAGGATCAATGCGCCCTGCCTGTCGATTGGCCAGTCTATGGCCGAAGAACTTACAGGGAAGCATTGATCCGCCAGAGAGTATAGTTCATTAGGGGGGGTTGCTACAGTACAATTTTATGTTTCTGAATTAAAAAAATTTTTTTTTTTTTACATACATATTGATAATTCGTAGTATTTGGATTGTTCGAACTACTGTTCTCGTCTTGAGTGTTATTTTTACAATGTTTTGGCCAATGTAAGCTCCGACCTTCTTCAGGTTTATCTTTTCTAACTCTGGAATCCTAACGGATAAAGTAGCAGGTAAATTCAGCTGTAAGTGACACTCTCCTAGAGGTCGAAGGTTCAATCCTCAGTGCAGGCAATGCTCAATATACAATTGCAAATTACTTAAAACTTCTACCCGGTCATGGCTAATGAAACAAGAGCATGTTACCCCCAGTGTATTAAAAGAATTCCTTTTGAAATTCTGTGTAGATTCAGAGTTCGAGCGAAAGATTCTTTAGTGTAACAAGATACACTTGAAGAAAATCGGAAGTTACATCGTCCAAAACGCTGTGAAAATAAGCCAATAAGCATCTCCTGTCTTTACCAAAATCATATTTCATTCTTGTTAGCTTCTTATATCAAGTGTACGGCATAATCACGTTGACACACCGGTTCTCAATAGATCACCAAACTTAAGCAACGTTGAGCCTGATCAATACCAAAAGGATGACCAATTTAGGAATTCCAGGTGCTGTATGTAGGAGGACGTTGACACCTCCCTGCAAGAGTTACAAAAAGATAAAACAACAACAACAATCCTAATGTCGTCATCTCCCCTAATAGGGATATACATGCAACTGTGAACCGCTTGTGAATTTGATACTCCCATGGAACTTCCTCCTTTGGAGGAAGCATAGGGTTAGTGCGGTTTCTATTTTTAAAAATCTTATATCAAGTGGCTTCATGCCTTATCTAGAGCGATATCCATGAAAAAAAATAAATAAAAAATAAGTAATAATAACGTCTCTGCGTTAATCTCTTTTTATGTTAAATAGTCCATCGTTTTGTTTATGTAATTTCCCCCCCCCCCCATTTTATGAATGTACATCTTGGGTGTAAATTCATCTTGTACCTGAACACACACATCTAAATAAATCTTCTGGCGGATCACAGCTGCTGATGGTGGAAAGATAAAACTGCACCCAAAACAATAAAAAGTAGTAATCTCAATACGAGCTGAAGTATCGATTTACAAAGGGTGAGAAGAGGTTAGAACTATTATTTGAATTAATGTGGAAGAGTATGAGAAGGCCATTTTTATCCATGCGTCACATCATCTTAACATCCGGTTCCTTGCATTGCTATAGCCTTCCACATTTATTTACCAGCAATTAGTGATGAGACGATTCAAATATTTTTCCCGATTCTGATACAATTACCAATTCTGTGCTAAATTACAGATTCCGATTCTTTATAAATTTCTAATTATTTAACTATAAGATTGTTATTTTCCCCAAGCTTCATAAAAACACACATGTTAAATATGCAGATATTTTCCGAAACATCAAAATACACTTGTGGAGAGTGATCTACCAATTTTAGCTTCACTGATATTACAAAATCAATGAATGTTTATTATTTTATCATTATTACCAGCAATGGAAGATTTTACTTTCGTTTAAAATCAAATAAAAAAAAGACAATTAAAAGAATCGTTTCGGCGTCGGAAAATAGGCATCAATTTTTCCGATTCCAATACCCCCAAATGTTCCGATTTTTATGATTCCCGATTCCAATTAATCATCCTAACATTACCAGCAATGCTTCAAACAAACTACCCTTTCCTCTTATTATTTGAATTATTCAAACTTTTCTTCTCATCTTGAGTGCCATTTTCACAATGTTTCGGTTGATGTAATCACCCACCTTCTTCAGGTGTATCTTGTCAATCTCTGGAATCTGCATGGAATTTCGAACAGAACTCTTCATTTAATCAACGGGAGGTGGGAGGGGATAGAGTGTTCTCATTCTGTCGTAATTATAAGGATGTCGCCCCGCACCGAGAATTGAACCTTCAACCTCCAAATGACACCTTACAATTTAACTTTAGTATGAATTTTGGGAGCGTTAAAACAGATAAAGTACTTGGTAAAATGACACTCTTCTGGGGGTTGAAGGTTCAATCCTCAGTGTGGATGACACTAAAAAATACAATTGCAAATTACTTAGAATTTCTATTCAGTCATAACTGACGAAACAAGTGCATGCCACCCTCCATGGATTAAATAAAGGGTTCTGCTTGAAATTCCGTGCAGATTCCCGAGTTCAACAAGACACACCTGAAGAAGGTCGGACATTACATCAACCGAAACGTGTGAAGAGTACTCGAGATGAAAACAGTAGTTTGAATAATTAAAATATAAATTATCAATTTTCATCTCAACAATTCAAAAACCTTCCCTCGCTAGACACGAGAGGGGTGAGTACATGATATCTTGGATTGCAAAAAAAAAAAAAAAAAAAAATTGCAAACAACTGATTAGACAACATAGTGTATAGTGGAATTTGGAGACAGTTGACCTGCTGAACCTTAAGGATTGGTTTGGTTGTTTTTGTTTTACGGCATATCAACCCTTTTCAGGTTATTTAATGCCGAATCCGGTGATTTTGAAGAAAATTTTTTTAATAGAATATATTTGTTTTTTGCAAGTCAGTTTCTATTTAACCCATAGTTGGGACCCTAACAGGTACTACCACTCCGGGTCAGAGTGGACCTGGGAGCAATGGCAATTAAAGGGTGGCTCCACACTCCCCCAGAGCCCGCAAGCTGGGGCCTCACCATCGGATATAGTTTAAGGTCATATCTAGGACCTTAAGGATTGGAGAGTGAGCTTTCGAAAGAGTAAACTGCATCTATTCTCCATCTGACCCCAACATCTACTGGTTGTTTGCCGATCATAAGAGAACGCCCCCAGAGAAACATATTTCATTCCAATGAAGAAGAGATAAAAACAAAAAAAAAAAAAACTGTGGCGTATTTTGAGATCAAAGACGAGTTGTTCCACAAAATGGCATTCAACTGGGAGAGAAGTGTCAGAATCAATATATCACTCAAGAAGGTGACTATGTTGATTAATAAATTCTAATTTCGCCTAAGAGTTACGAAGATGAATGAAGGGTTCCATTCGAATTTCCATGCAGATTCCCCGAGTCCAAGCGAAAGATTCCCAGGCGTAACAAGATACATCTGAAGAAGAGCGGAAGTTACATCGTCCAAAACGTTGTGAAAATAGGCATCTCCTGTCTTTTTGTTCTTGTTAGCGCCTTATAGCAAACGGCTTCATGCCTTGTTAGGCACAATATCCATTAAAAATTAATAAATCTATATAATTATAAAACTCAAATGACCTTGTAACGATGTATGTAACCCACTTTCCGGTTTACGACATCCGGTTGCACATGCGTGCATAAACATTAACCCATAACAACGTAAACAAATAAACACAAATCGCTTCTTTTGCAGATTTTGACCTGTGCACTGAAATATTAACGTTATTATTTCGAAATTATAATTTAACATGGGAAGAGTGAGGTTTAAAATAACTTAAACGTAATACAGAAATGAACGATGTAAAACAAAAACAAAAAAAAAGCAGATATATCAAAATTTGAATTCAACTATAATAAGTATTACGGTGTCTGTTCAGTGCACATTTACCTATAAGTATAGCTAACCACTTATAATTCAGTAACTGTAAATTTTTTTTTTTTTTTTTAAATAATCAATTATAATAAACAGAACGACTCATAGAAATCTATCTATATTCTTTTTTCATTTTAATATACTTTCATAGAAATGTTTCACGCTCATACATGAATTCCATAGCTAATATAACATACTGACCCAACGGGTCACGGGCAGTCTAGTATATACATAAAATCATGTCTCTGCATTTTACTCTTTTTATGTTAAATAGTTCATCATTATGTTTATATGCTTTTTTTTTTCTTCATTTTATACATGTACAGGTTCCCAAACTTTATGCTAAAATTCAGTTATAAGCTGCACCGTTTTGGAGATTGAAGGTTCAATCCTTAGCATATTTGGACAATTACCTTCGTATCAGTTGTCATTTTCACAACATTTTGACTATTGTACTCTTCGACCTTCTTTGAGTGCTTTTTATCTCTATATACCTGCCTTCGATGAGGGCAGAGTTATACAAACAACGTTTTCTAATATGAAGAAAATCCAGCTGCTCAAAAAGGACTACTTAATTTGGACAAAAATCAAAATTGCTTCAATCTACAAGGATTTCTTCTTCATTGAAACCAAAGATGAAGCATAGTATCCGAACAAATACTACACTTTGCTCCTACCTAAAGACCTAGAACTAAAATTAAATAAAGGTTTGATTGTTTTATTTTATGGCATATCAACCTTTTTCGGATTATTTACTGCCGAATCCAGTAATTTTGAATGAAGTTTTTATGCTCCAAGTTCTTTATATCTTCAAATATTTATTCATGATGTTTGGTTTGGTTGTTTTGTAGAATAAAATTGTTTGGGGGGGGGGGCTTTGCAGAACATGAATGAGTTTTGCAAACGGAAAGAAAAAAAGCAATAACATCAATGTTTGGTACATTTTAAATCAGGAAGCCAGTATCATCAGACAGCCTGACCTGGTAACAACAATTTAAATAAAGGGTTCAATTTGAAACTGCCAAAAATTTATCAATGAGACACTTGAAGATGGTGGGAGAGTATGATGGGCGAAACGTTGCGAAAAAGTCAGAAATCAACATGACAGGAAACTGATAGCAATAGCGTATCTCAGAAATTGATTAAAGTTTCACACGAGGGTCAAGAACTTTTGGTATTTTGCCGATTCTAGCAGACAACATGCATGTCCACAGCACAGCGACATGCATTCGCGCACATATACGCATGGATTCTAACACAAGCACCTTTACTTGCGTGTGCAACATTCCGAGATGAGAGATTTCATTAGAACCGTGTATTTTCTTTCATCTTGAGTTGCTAAAATGAAGATCAGCTGAATGCATCTTGGAATAACAAACAGGAATATAAAAAAAACATGAGAAAGGAGGGTAGTACAAAGAGATGAGAGAGTGAGTGAGAGAAATAGACATGAGAACGAGAGAGTGAAAGAAGTGAGAGAGAGAGAGATAGAGTTACAACAGAGAAACTTGAGAGATGACGAAAGAAGAAGGAGAGGGAGACGACGACAGGGAGAGAACGAGAGGGAGACGACGACAGAGAGAAAACAAGAGGGAGACGACGACAGGGAGAGAACGAGAGGGAGACGACGACAGAGAGAGAACAAGAGGGAGACGACGACAGGGAGAGAACGAGAGGGAGACGACGACAGGGAGAGGACGAGAGGGAGACGACGACAGGGAGAGGACGAGAGGGAGACGACGACAGGGAGAGGACGAGAGGGAGACGACGACAGGGAGAGGACGAGAGGGAGAAGACGACAGGGAGAGAACGAGAGGGAGACGACGACAGGGAGGGAACGAGAGGGAGACGACGACAGGGAAAGAACGAGAGGATTGGTTGGTTGTTTTTGTTTTACGGCATATCAATCCTTTTTAAGTTATTTAATGCCGAATCAAGTGATTTTGAAAAAAAAAGTTTTTAATAGAATATGTTTATTTTTTTTGAGTCAGTTTCTATTTAACCCAAAGTTGGGGCCCTAACAGGTACTACCACTCCGGGTCAGAGTGGACCTGGGAGCAATGGCAATTAAGGGGTGGCTCCACACTCCCCAAAGCCCGCAAGCTGGGGCCTTACCACCGGATATAGTTTAAGGTCATATCCAGGACCAGAACGAGAGGGAGACGACGACAGGGAAAGAACGAGAGGCAACAGAGCGAAAACGAAAGAGACCAGAAAGGGAAGAAGTAATGAATGACAAAGTCATAATTTAGTAGAGAAAAGCAAAGAAAGGGTAATGTAGAGATAATGCACGAGTATGTACACAAAGTCAGCCGGAGATTTCAGAAACATATGAGGTAAAATTCAACTGTTAGACTTGGCACAAGGAGAAAAGAGAAAAAAAGGGGAAAGTGGAAAAAAAAAAATGAGAGAAATCAGAGGAAAGGAGAGAAAAGATACAGAAATAACCATCTGTTGTGTGAGATTTAGAACGACCACCAGACTGCTATGGTAGAAGAGGCAGCAGCAGCAGATGGAATATTCGCCTTACGAGTATTAGTAACACTAACATAATGAGCATAAGTAGCAGAGTGAAAAGTAATAGTACATTTTATATATATGTGTATATACACACGCATATATAAAATTTTATATATATATATATATATATATATACACGCACACACATATATAATTTAATATAGATAGACATACACACACATACATAAAATTTAATATAGATAAATATACATACACGCATATATAAAATTTAACAGATAGATACAAATGCACACATATATAAAATTTAATATAGATAGGTACATACACACACACAGATATATATATATATATATATATATATATATATATATATATATATATATATATATAGCCAGTAGAGTTTAGTTTCCTAGAAGTACATCCAATGAAACAACATGTGTCTACCAAAATAGTGCTCAATGAGTGAACAGAGCAGGTATATTAATTTTATTTATACAAACATTAATGGCTACATATGTGCATACATGTTTCTGTAATCACCCACGTTGGGGGATTACGTCCTCAGGCCAAGAATTCAAGACTTTTGAAGGTAATTCTTGGCCTGAGGACGTAATCCCCCAACGTGGGTGATTACAGAAACATGTATGCACATATGTAGCCATTAATGTTTGTATAAATAAAATTAATATATATATATATATATTTATTTATATATTTATAATTAGTTTTCTTTTTGGAAAAAGAAATCCTGCACAGTGCTCAATTATAAGGAAAATCCGAAAATAAAAGTGTGTCATTTATATTTTGCTTACATAAAGTTTAGACGGGACAAGTCATCGGTACCGTCAGTTTTAAACCCGATAATTAGGGACCATTTTAGATACTCATATCAAGCTCTCTTCAGCCAATACTCATTCATATATATGTATGTATATATATATATATTGGATAATTATATTTTAAAAACAATATATATGCTACTCTCCATTTAGAGGGTACCAATTTGGTAAAAGGAAAAATTATTCTCAACTCACATTTAGGTAAAAATGCACTTTCATATAAATAATTGAATTCATTCACAAATGTATCATAAATAACATAAGCCTATCATCTGTCATTTGAGCAGTCGAGTTTCGATCCTAGCTTGAGGCAGTTGCCTGTCTAGCCACACTGATGAGCTGTGAAACAGCGAAACAATACTGTATGTGGATGACTATATATATATATATATATATATATACATACACACACTCACACACTAATGGGCTGCATTGCACAGTCATAAAGAATGCTTAAATATATTTTAATTTATGCAGATTTCAGATTTCCTATCCTAAATTCAATAGTGTATCTATTATTATATTGTATCCAATATATAGTAGTGATCTGAAAATTTAAAGAAAAACAAAGTATGGATGCTATCAGCTAGAGTTAAAACCAAAATATGTAATTTTCTAATCTTAGTCATGACCGTTTGAGCTATCGTCAAGATCAGAAATACTTAAAAATGAACCGACCTTAACACATAAATGTATATTTGTGCATACATATAAAGCACTTATGCCTGCAAGTTTTTTTTGTTTTTTTTAAATTTTGACCCATTATCAGCTATTTTTACCAAATTGAATTTGTTCCATTGGGTCTAAATTCCTTATATCAAGTCTCAAGTCTGTAGACCAAAAAATTGATAGATAAGCTTGGTAAAGACCATTCCTCCAGACAAGGTCACTGTATATATGTGATAGGACGATTCCAATATTTTTCCCCAATTTTGATACAATTACCAATTCCGTACTAAATTCCAAATTCCAATTCTTATGAGTATTTAACTATAGAATTGTTATTTTCCCCCGATTACCATAAAAATGCATGTAAAATGTGCAGATATTTTCCCAAACGTTAATATACATTTGTAGAGAGATGATCTCCAGATTTTAATTTATTCGTTTAAAATCAATAAATATTTATCATTTTATCAGCAGTGAAATAATTTGTTTTAAACAAAATCAAATAAAAAACGACATTCAAAGGAATCGCATTTGGCATCGGAAAATAGTTACAAGTTTTTAAAATTTAGATACCCACAAATAATACAATTTTTTTCGATTCCCAATTCTGATTAATCGTCCTAACACTAATATATATTTCCCCAAAACGTCTGGCCTTGATGGAGACTAAAATTTGCCGCTATGGCTTCAAATGATCTGAAATAACAGCAAGGGGAGACTTGATTCCAAATATTTCTTATATGTTATAGTACATTTTGAAATTATAGTTCTTTTTGAAATAGGGTACGATTATGAATATATCCAGTATAAAATAATCCTTACATAAAGTAAATTTCACAGTCTGTATGAAAATTAAAGAGGGGAGATATAACATCATAAATATTTGGAATCAAGTCTCCTCTTGCTGTTATTTCAGATCATTTGAAATCATAGCAGCGAGTTTAGTCTCTCCTTCATTAAGGCCAGAGGTTTTGGTGAAATATCAGATATTTTGTAATTTATATGCAAAACTAGGAAGAAATGACTATGAAACATTTTATAGTCGTAAAAAGTGCCCAAAATAGGCTCTGGGTGATGAATGATCCCTTTAATGTGCGACCTTAATGGCAAATGTTACATGGCCTACTACACAATTCAGGTCATTAGCTTTCCAACGACCCTTCATTTGTTAAATTCTGATTAATAGTCGCTAAGATTTGGAACTTATAAAATTACCAAAAAAGGTGGTATATCTATACTCGTAGCCAAATTGAATATTGAAATGCTTATATCTTTGGTTCTATGGGACAAAACTACATAAACGTTTGAAGGTTTTTTGAAGATTATAATATGGTAAAAATTTTATTGGAATTGGTAAAAAAAAAAAAAAAAAAAAAATATTTTCAAACCAATAAAATATACCCAAACTTGCCTACATTTGTATATATAGTGTCCTTCAAACCAGCTCTAGTTCTTCTGTTTTGGGATGAATTTTGCTTAGGGTTTTTTTTTTTTTTGCTTGGTTGTCTCCCCTGTGACATTGCCAGGCCACTAATATATATATTAAAAACTTTACATTAGATCAGAAAATATATCTTTCTGATCTGTAAAGTTTTTTTAAAATAAATATTATGCTCTTATATTGATAATTTTTAAATTTATAATCAGCACTTGGTGTTCTATTCCAGAAACACACAGTTTATTTATTTATATATATATGCACACACACACACACTATATAAATATATATATATATATATATATATATATATATACTCGGGTTTTTTTTATATTCAAAAGTAATGAACTAATGAATTCAACGAGGTTGTTAGATAGTGCTCAATAAAAAGAGCTAAAAATACTTGTTTATTGTTATATAAACATGCTCACATCCCGCTGCTACAAATAGCCACTTGTTTCAACTGTTGTTTGATTGAAACAAGTGGCTATTTGTAGCAGCGGGATGTGAGCATGTTTATATAACAATAAACAAGTATATATATATATATATATATATATATATGTGTACACACACACACACATATACATGTATATATGCATACATATAGACATACACATACATATAGACATACACATATACACACACACACACATATATATATACACACATATATATATACATATATATACGCACGCACACATATATATATACATATGTACACACACGCATATATATATATATATATATATATATATATATATATATATATACACACACACACACATATATATATAGGCACACACGACCAATATTATTTTATTGATTTCTAACGTCCAATTTATTCCATCGGCTCAAAGTGTTTTGTATTGAATTTTTATTAGTCGATCTGTGGTCATGAATAAGCAACAAGAATAAAGTATTCGTTTATAGGATTGAATTCATCCAACCCTGACAAAATGAGTAGGTTGGGGGGGGGGGGATTGAGTCTGGTGAACCACTTTGTATTGCTGTGCTGAATTGTGTGTGTGTGTGTGCATCATCTGTCACCTTCCGTTTGTAGGAATGAGTGCGCTTGGAAAAACTTTCGATGATCACTTCCTAAAAAGTATTTGTACAAATAAAACATACAAACAGTCAGTGATTAATGCCTGTACCATCAAATTCATAGCTTTGCTATAATATTCATTTGCTAATATCTGTCCTCTGATGAGAAGACGCATTTCTTTTAAACTCCGCGGATTAAGGACATTTTAATATATCTTTTTTGAGTATCCTGTTGAACAATAAATTAATGTAAAATATATTTTTAGAGTCTTAAATTTTTTCTTATATATATATATATATATATATATATATATATATACTAGAATGGGTACCCGGCGTTGCCTGGGTTGACATGAAGTTTCGTTTGAAACACGCCTGCTATACTATTCATTTTCATCATGCGTAACATGGATACCCCCCCACAACACCTTCAAAAATAAAAGAATGGATAAAAACATGTAAATGTAATCGCCCCAAAAAGAAGTATCTCATACCCTCTCCACCAGATATTTTGGCAGAAGGGATCACTGTCCTAAGAAAACTCACGAGTTTGCGAACCTAAAAAAATAACGTTTATAAACATTAATACGTACATTTATTTTTTATCTTGGTAAATGTGTAGTTTAGCGGCGTAAATCATTTGCCAGACAAAAAAAATATAAAAACTATTTTTATATAAAACACATTGTTAGACCCAAAGGCTGAAATAAAACCAGAAAAAAAAAATGTCATTTTTATTATTTTTGTATCATTTATATTTATTATTTGAGGTCGCTATATTGCTTTTAAAACTTGGCCTTTCTAAGGTTTGGCAGATTGGCCTTTTTAAACTCTTTCATAAACTATGTTTTTGGCCGCCATATTTTTTTTTTTGTAATGAAAGAGCGTAAATTTGGCCTTAAAAAAGCCAATCTGCCAAACCTAAAAAAGGCCAAATTTTAAACGTGTAAAAATAAAAAATCATAAAAAAAACATAAAAATGATTTTTTTTGTTTTATTTCAGCTTTTGAGTCTAATAATGTTTTATATAAAAATGGTTTTATAATTTTTTTGTCTGTCAAATAATTTACGCCGCTAAATTACACATTTACCTTTATTTTTTGTAAGGGCAATTTTTATATTAGCTTTTTTTTTGTAAATAAAGGAAATTTTAGATTTGCTTGTTTTAGGGTGGGGGACCTTTTTTATTTACTTTTTATTTGTCGTTTTGTTTCTAATGTAATCCCCCTTCAAAAAAAAAAAAATCGAATTTGTCATATTTTGGGCTCTGCTTTGTTTATTAAATTGTTAGATGAAAGTAGAGAATGGTCTCATAAAAAATAATTATTCCCCCCTCCCCTCACTCGCCAAACTTTAAAAATATGCTAGAGGTGACATGTCTCGTGAACGCTTGGTGGCCAAAAAGTAGGTGCTCATTTTACGTTAAATTTATATAGAAAAGTGATCCGCCACTCTAACATGTTATTTTTTTCCCCCCCAAAAAAAAAATTTCTAATTTTTTTGCACTTATTTGCACTTCTGTAAACTAATAATATTTATAAAAGCTGTTTAAATGTATTAGGCTGAAAAAAAGTAGATCTCCATTTATTTAGGGGTTAAACGTCGCTGGGTCATGTCGTATAAAGTTACCTTTTTAATTAGAAAATTAAGCCTGTAATCGATGAAATTAACGGGGGACAAAAGAAGAAAAAAGTGTAAATTGTGGAATTTAGAGGGGAGAGGCAGTAGACCATTTTTTAAGGTATTAAACGACGCTGAATTATGTGGTAAAAATTTATCATTTCTTTATTGCCATAAGGAATAAAATAAAACAAACAAATGAAATCTTTTTTTCATAAGTTTTTTTTTTTTTTAATATTTAAAAAAAAACAATAACACGGAACAAGAGCACGCTAATCGTAGATTCCTATATTTTTTTCTGCTGAGAGTTGACAGCCAAAATCGGTTAACATCAATGGAAGTGGTAAAATCTTTTTTCTCTAATAAATTCCTCCTTTCTCCGCCACCACTTAACACTGTTGCAGGATCGTTCACAAGGAACAGTTACGAAGGAACACCGGTTTGAGTTTTCTTTACTTCGTAATTGCTTAAAAAAACTGAAATTAACCGAATCAAATGGTTACTTATGCCATTTTTTTTTTTTTTTGCTTTTTGCTGTGTTTTTTTTTTTTTTGTTTTTCCGATTTCTTTTTTCAACAAGTTTTACGTTTGTTTGTTGTTTTCTTTTTGTTTTGGCAAATTTTTTTAAAGAAGTTTAACATCGTTTTTTTTTTTTTGCTTTTTTTCAATATTAATACAGAGTTATTACTTCGCTTATTCTTCACTTTACCCCCTCCCTTACACACACACACACACACACACACACACACACACACCTCCAAACAATCGGGCAACGCCGGGTACCCCCCGCTAGTATATATATATATATATATATATATATACATATATATAAAATAAAAAAGATATGTAAAGTTACAAGGAACTTCTTTCTTCCCGATTTCCTTTTCCATAATCCTCATTGACTTGATAATGTAATAAACTTCCCTTGTAACTTTACTACTTATCTTTTTATTTTACTCTGTGATTGGTTCCTCTTAACTGGGTATAGCGTTTTATATCGTGATAGGTTTGTTTTATTATTGAAAAAAAAAATTTTTTTTCAGGTGATATATACATATATGAATAACATTACAGCTATATTCCAAGATCCAAGGTTTTATTTATCTTAATCAGTTATTTCAATATATCAACAATTTACTCTTGTTATATTTATCAAACATTGAGATTCTTAACAAAAATGAATATGTATACACAAAGGGTGAAATATAATTGCAAAAACGTATTTTCCTAACACACACACACACACACACACACACACACACACACATATATAGATGTATATATATATTGCAATCATGAAGGGGAGACGAAAATTCATAATTAAAGCGTTAAAATAAAATCCACGTTTAAAATAAAGTTAACGTGGTGAAGAGAATAAAAGGGGGGGGGGAAGAAAATGGGGGAGGGGTCAGCTGACCGGTTTCGCCCTCGCTTTATCAAAGCTGTATCGAGGGATTTGAGTGAAAGAAATACAGGAAAGACATGAATGGGAATCGAAATTATGTACAGATAATGTTGTGTTACGTTATGTATGGGTAAAAAAAAAAAAATTAAAAAAAATTAGAGAACGCAATTGAAATACAACGTTATATTACTCGAAGATCCAAGAGACTAATATATATATATATATATATATATATATATATATATATATATATATAATAGTCAGCGATGTGGACGAGTGGTAAGAGTTTAGGCTTCTTACCATGGGGTCCCAATTTTGAATCTCACTAGATTCAGCCACTCTGATGAGTTGTAGAGGACGACACACGTGTCAGTGGATATTTTAAAAACTATATATATATATATATATATATATATATATATATATATATATATATATATATGATGAAAATGATGGAAATAATACAGTTTGTTCCTTTTTATATATATATATATATATATATATATATAGTAATTAATAAAATATATATGGCAATTAAGCTACACTGAATATTCTGCATTTCATCCACTATAGGATTCGTCAGGCTTATGCGCATAAGCCTGACGAATCCTATAGTGGATGAAACGCAGAATATTCAGTGTAGCTTAATCGCCATATATATTTTATAAATTACTAACTAGCTCTACCTACGTATTGAGCACTTTTGAAGTAAATACTTAAAGTTTAAGCATAAATCTATACTTTCGTATATTAGGTTTATGTGAGTAAATGAAGTAGTTATATATATATATATATATATATATATATTTCTGTGGAAATATTTTTATTCACTTATATTTCCTGTTTATATACACCAATCCTTATTTAAGAAGCTCAATGTAATTACAGAGCATATAATGAATATACGACAAAAGTCTATATTCCAAATTTCATGATGTTGACCACTGAATTAAAGGAATAAATTATACGATGGTCAACATAAAATTTGGAATACAAACTTTTGTCATTTATTCATTATATATATATATATATATATATATATATATATATATATATATATATATATATATATATAAACTATTAACTATTTTGACCTTGTAGAATCACTGATGCACAGAACATTTCCCTATAGCTCACTTCCTGTTTGCTACACTCGTTGCTATGACAATATTTATTAAAATCGTTCAGCTTCATATCTTTCATTTCCGCACGCCTCGTTTATTCTTAGTGACGTTTTGGAAATAGAAACCAGACATTTATCAACTTTCCCTTTCACCTTTAACACACACACACACACACACACACACACACACACACACACACACACACACACACACACACGTGTAATTAGCTGGCGTTACCCAGGAGTATTTGTACTTTCAGATTTAGTTTCACAATTAAAATATTCAATATGAATGTATCTCTAACCCTGACACGTAGTTAAGTTGCCAAATTTGCAAACGCTGCTCGGATACCAGTCTGTTAATGATGAATTGCCAAGCTGAACTCAAAATAATCGATAGTTGCCAAATCTGCAAGAAAATAGAATTGCTAATTTAAAATTTGCTGCCTCTAAACACTCCCTCTCTATCATATATATCGAACACTATGGATTGTCTAATGTCTGCACCCAAATTGAGCGTTTATTAGTTCTTAATCCCCCTCATTCTCGTAGCAATTAGAGGCTTAGCAGACGAAGACAAAAGTGGCTTCGTGGCTAGGTTCGAAATCTCATGACCGGCAGGAATTGTCATCCGATTACATAAAGTGTCTGTAGGTATAAAATAATAATTTTTTAATTATATATATATTACGTGGCCTGATGAGGATTTTTGATTCTTGCCAACCAACTGTCCGAAACATTAGCATGTTCAGTGTAGCGACTATGTATTATTTGTCTATATGAATAAAAATATTACATATATATTATAGAAATAATTCTTGGAAAATATGAATGAGAATATATGAGTAATGTTAATATTAAACAATTTAATCACACACATGATCACATCAGAAACTTTAATCAAAACTTTTGATAGGTTCAGCTATGCTGATGAACCATAATGACTACACTTGGATAATCTATAATATAAATCTTACTTTTCTGTTTAAATGTATGTATGTCTGCCTAAACTTTCGACAGACGCGACGGATTTTCACAAAGTCGGTATCGTTTTGAAGCTCGACCCTTTGGATGACAAATATTGAAAAATTAGCTAAAAAGATTCATTTCTTCACCCTCAACTGGGTAGTTTTCTACAAGGAGGTTGTTTTTGGTTTTTTTTGCGGCACCATTTTTGCAAGTCATCGTATCGGGTGGAATGACTTTACTTAATTGTAACGTTCCAAACTTCCGGTCACATCATGGAGTAGCGGTAAGACGTCAGGTCTTTTTTTTTTTTTCACTTTCTCTTCCACCTTTGCGTCACAGGTTCGAGCCTGCCTACTACCACTTTTTTTTTTTTTTTTCAATCCACACTGCCAAACCTGACTACTATATATTAGATTTAATATAATAATCGATAGAGAATTGTCTCTATAATAATAAATATGTAATCTGCATAAACTAAAATATCATATTCAAATGTATTTACGACCGGGCAACACCCAGCTAGTATATATATATATATATATATATATATATATATATATATATATATAAACGAAAATTATCGCATGCATGATCATATAAACAACTCTACAGTTAATAATAAAAAAAAAAAAACATTTTGTAGGCGGTGTTTTGCCAAGGATAATTTATGATATAAAATTATTTTGTGCATCTGAACTTGTGTGTGAAAACAAAATGGTGGGAATAATGTTACAGATTGGTAATTGCTTTAGGTCAGTTGAAGATTTGGTATTTTGAACACAAGGGCAAAACTAAACGAAAATTAAATTCTATTGGCCAAGCATTGTGCTGTTGTCTGAATGCCAGCCTCAAGTGTAGAGGAAGGTTCGAAAGTCAGGTATGAGAAATAATTAGACGTTGGTCAAAAGAATCCACTCACAAGACAAGCAATCAATATTAATCGATTTTCAAATAAACTTGTAAGGGATTTCTTTGCTCTCGCCCCTTCCTCAAAATGTTGGGAATGCTTCTCTTATAATGAGACGTTGTTTTCATGGCAGGTGCACGGCTGAACTTCAATCTATGACCCCCCCCCCACTAAAAGTGGCACATCATAAACTCGTCTAGATACAACAACTATCAATACTTTTCTTTCTTCCAATATTTTCCTAAAAACTAAACGAAGCTTATATGAGCAAAGTTTCTTTCCTGGAACCACTCTTCTGTAGAACAAAATACCACAGGACTGCTTCTCAGCTGACTACAACATGATCGTTTTCAAGCCTTATATGAACAAAATTTGAAGCTGATTTCTTGAATAATCGTATTCTGCCAAACTTCCACCACCATTACCAATCATTAGTGTTTCACTGCTCACCTGACATTCATTAACGTTTATCCTTGAGTGATAAATGGTTCCTCTTGGTGACGAAAAACATTCAGAAAAAGTTTTTTAATCCAATTGAAATTAAACAAAGTAACAAAACAAAAGAAAGACTTAAAAATCAGACTCGGGGCAAATTCTTTGATTTGAAAGTTCGATCTTTCACAAATTTCTCATCCATTCTTCAACGTACTTATACACAAGT
Source organism: Euprymna scolopes (assembly GCF_053919585.1). Taxonomy (NCBI): domain Eukaryota; kingdom Metazoa; phylum Mollusca; class Cephalopoda; order Sepiida; family Sepiolidae; genus Euprymna; species Euprymna scolopes. Next base: position 27,717,045 of record NC_136509.1, on the reverse strand, counting down.
ACAAGTATTGCCATTGTATATTATCGCATAGATTTTAAAAATTTATTTGGTGTCCTACTCCTAGAACAGTTCAACTTAATGAGTTAAGACTAATGATGGTAAGAACTTCTTACTACATTTCCGGCCTTGTGTCAGATTTTTGTATTTATTTATACAAATAAAGTTACTTGTGGTATTTTTTAAAAAAGTATTTTCAAGTTTTACAGTAACTTTTGTTTCTTATATTGTTAGGTGAAAGTGCAGAATAGTTACAAAACACCACTCCCTCTCTATGTTAAGAATGTGTTTCTAAATCTATATATTAATGCAATAGTATGTGTATGTTATTTTCTATGTCACGCTTACATCCGGGTCGTTTACTTGTTATGTATTTCCATTTCTTGTGATAAATAATTTTACCAAGAATTCTTCATAAGTTTTTGGTTTCATTTATGGCCGAAGTTTTATATATATATATATATATATATATATATATATATATATATATTCATGGCTTTTTATTTCGGTTTCGATTCAAGCTAATGCACTGAAGTCATATGGATATTTTTATTTTTTATTTTTGAAATCACAACTTTATAATATAAAAAAGTCGATAGAACATTAACTCTATAATAATATATATATGAAATATGCAAGAATTAAAATATTTAAGCATACTTTACGACCGGCTTTGCTGGGCGTTGGTGCTAGCTTAGATAAATACTTTTGCAGTTTTAACAAAAAAGCTACAATCAGAGCGTCTCCATTTACACTGAACATCTACAGAATGCTAACATCAATATATTACATATAAATGAGTCCCCTGTGGAATTTCCACAGGTCCCACTAGTATAACAGTATTGTTTTATGTATCTATTCTTTTCGGCTAGATTTTTTACCTTGAAGTGATATTTTTCTTTTTAGCTCCTTACATCAAGTGCCTTCATGCCTTTTCTGGAGCGAATTCCATAAAATAAAAAAAAAAAAAAAAAAAAAAAAAACATGCATGAAACTGATTCCTGGTCCTTCTCGAGTCAATCAACAGATGTAGGTCATGATTCATATAAAATTTCACGTTTTTTTTCAAATTTAATAGTTTAAAAGTTGTTACCAGACAAAACTTTTTCTTTCGTTTTTGATTTTAAAATGATAATAAAAAAATATTTTAACGGCAACTAAATCGAATAAAAGTGTCATGTCAGCATGGATGCTGGAGAATTACTAATGTTCCTGTAGTTCTAATTTTGGAGGAGTGTTAGAGTGAAGGGAGGGGGTGCGCAATATAATAAATGGATGTAACTTTTTGCTGATGCAATCATGGAGGAAGATCCCCTGTAGCTGGTAAGAATTCTTCACTTACATACATGCAAGTCTGCGAGTATTTGCATCTCAGAGAAGTAGAATAAAAACAAGCGTGCATGGAGGATGTAAACAGATCGGAAGCAAATTGCATATTTATGCGTAAGAAATGCCACTGTGATGCGAAAATGATTTCCAACTGATCTGACCAAATGGAAAAGCAATCAAAGGAACATAAAGATTACGGAGAAGGAAAGAGAAAAAGGATAGATGAAGATGGGGAAAGAGAGGGAGGCGAGAGAGAGACAGACAGAGAGAGAGAGAGGGGGGGGAGAAACAGACAGACAGAGAGAATTAAGGGAGAGACAGACAGACAGAGAGAATGAGGGGAGAGACAGACAGACAGAGAGAATGAGGGGAGAGACAGACAGACAGAGAGAATGAGGGGAGAGACAGACAGACAGAGAGAATGAGGGGAGAGACAGACAGACAGAGAGAATGAGGGGAGAGACAGACAGACAGACAGAGAGAATGAGGGGAGAGACAGACAGACAGACAGAGAGAATGAGGGGAGAGACAGACAGACAGACAGAGAGAATGAGGGGAGAGAGAGACAGACAGACAGAGAGAATGAGGGGAGAGAGAGACAGACAGACAGAGAGAATGAGGGGAGAGACAGACAGACAGAGAGAATGAGGGGAGAGACAGACAGACAGAGAGAATGAGGGGAGAGACAGACAGACAGAGAGAATGAGGGGAGAGACAGACAGACAGAGAGAGTGAGGGGAGAGACAGACAGAATGAGGGGAGAGACAGACAGAGTAGGAGGAAAGAGGAAGGGAAAAAGAAGGAGAGAGGAAGTGGAGGGGGAGGAGGAGAGAGGAGGGGGATATAGAAGGAGGAGGAGAGAGGAGGGGGATATAGAAGGAGGAGGAGAGAGGAGGGGGATATAGAAGGAGGAGGGGGATATAGAAGGAGGAGGGGGATATAGAAGGAGGAGAGAGGAGGGGGATATAGAAGGAGGAGAGAGGAGGGGGATATAGAAGGAGGAGAGAGAAGGGGGATATAGAAGGAGGAGAGAGGAGGAGGATATAGAAGGAGGAGAGAGGAGGGGATATAAAAGGAGGAGAGAGGAGGGGGATATAGAAGGAGGAGAGAGGAGGGGATATAGAATGAGGAGAGAGGAGGGGGATATAGAAGGAGGAGAGAGGAGGGGATATAGAAGGAGGGGGATATAGAAGGAGGGGGAAAGAGAAGGGGAGAGAAGGTGAAAAAGAGAGAAAGGTCAAAAGCGAGGAGAAAATAGTTAAAAAGAGAAGAGAGAAAGGTTTAAAAGAGAGAAAGGTGTTAAAAAGAACAGGACATAGTGAGGGAGAAAAAAAAAGAGAAAGTAATGCATTTAATACGTTAAACTATTGTATTTTTTAGTTTTTCAAGTAAACAATATATTAATATCCAGTAATAAATTTCTACACATAATATTCATAGTAAACTATTCATTGAACATAAGCTGCTGTTTTATCCAGATATAAGGAGAAAATTGTCGATTTATACCTATTCCAAGAATATAAACAAAAACAATATTTCTAATAAGATTGGAACCCTGCTTACTAATTCTGTGTTCGGCATTGACAATGATTGTGTTCTTATTTTGTTTCATTAAATTTTCTTTTTAACGATTAAGGATGGAAACTAGTGTCTTGGTTTTCCTTATAAACTTATCACAGCTTAATATGGTCTGCCTATCTACACATCTGCCTAAAGTGCCAACAACCTTTAAATCAGCCCTGGAGGCATAAACTATTTTTGCAATGAAAAAGGGAAAACCAGAAAATCATTGCCAGAATTTGTTGTGTGTGTGTCTGTTTTTTGTTTTTTGTTTTTTGTTTTTTTTTAGATCAGTAATCAGAATTTATATTATTTACAAGAACGACAGACCCAGGAATACCAGCACCTGATTAGGTTACAAGCAAAGTAATATGAATGGCCAAAAACAACACTAACTTGATGGTTCCAGAATTCTTCCATTGGAATGTCCTATGGGACACGTGGTCGGTTAAATAAAAGTGTGTACAGTGGTTGATGAGTGATAATGATCCAACTCTGACTTCGTTCAGGAAGATTGGAAAAATAGAATATAACCATTACTAGGTTTTCATTTCATGCTAGCTGTCCCTGACCAGCTCTGCCCAGGAGACATATCTTGTGAAAATTATAAATATCTTTATTATATTTCTCTTTGTATGTCTGTCTCTCCATTCCACATTTTCTCAGAAACCAATTTTGTACAGATTTTTGTTATAATAAGGTGCAAAGAATACAATTATGATATCCATTTGATGCACAGTCAGGGATTAATTGGGATAAGTATTTAATGCAAAAATCATCACAAATTTAACCATATTCAACCATCAAGTTGGCATAAAGCACGATTTTAAGTCAACGGGCTATAACTTTTGTCTGTTTATAAGGGCTAAAAATCTAGCTATGAATTGAATATGCTCTAAAACTTCATATATGAAGAATGAAGTTTGCTCAACCCACCCAGGGTGAATGCTGGATGAGAGAGAGAGAGAGAGAGAGAGAGGATAGAGAGAGAGAGAGATAGAGAAGATAGAGGATATATAGAGAAAGGATAGAGGGAGAAAGGATAGAGGGAGAAAGGATAGAGGGAGAAAGGATAGAGGGAGAAAGGATAGAGGGAGAGAGAGAGGAAGGATAGAGGGAGAGAGGAAGAGAGGAAGCGAGGAGTGAGAGAGGAAGCGGGGAGTGAGAGAGGAAGCGGGGAGTGAGAGAGGAAGCGGGGAGTGAGAGAGGAAGCGAGGAGTGAGAGAGGGAGTGAGAGAGGAAGTGAGAGGTGTAGTATTGGGAATCCCAGCTTAAATGCTATATAGGTAGTTTGTAGAAATAGTAAGTTATGTAAGTATATTTTTGATTCCCATCAGCGAGTTTAGCGGGGTCACAAAAGGTTCGGTTTGACAGGCGTCAAAATCAAGTCACCTTTTGTCAACCTCGACAGAACGCACCGGAAATTAGGAATGACACTGAATTGTGGTCATAGGTTTCCGGTTGGTGACCACGTGGGCAGAGAGTTTGTTTTGAACTGTAAATGATGCAGACGGGAAATCTTGGGTCTCCAACAACCAGGATTCCAGATATAGGTTTGCCTTTTAATAAAAGAATTAAAGCTCCAAATCCATCTTGTGCTATCGATGTATCTGCAGCAGTAAGTGACCACTCCTCACGAGATGGCAGACCAGCGTACAAGAAGATATCCGCTGGACAAGGCAAGCAGGTATGTACGATTATGTTATTGCACGTACAAGTCTCGGAACCATCCAAGGCAAGAAACGGGGTAAGAATAAGAGCATACACACACGCATATAAATAAGAACATATATGTAAGAACGCACAGACTTTAAAAGTACCCTTAGAAGTAAAAGAAACAGTAAAAAGAAAACGAAAAGTAAAGTAAACGAACAAGTAAATAAGTAATAAATAGAAGGACGCAAAGCTATTCATGTAACAGAGGGAGTGAGAGAGGCAGGGAGAGAGAGTGAGAAAGAGAGAATGAGAAAGAGATAAATAAAATTATACTTTACACAAACAAGTAATAAAGTCGACATGTTTTTCAAAATAACGAAAAATACAAGTGCAAAACTTCAATTACAATTGGATTTTTTTGCCAATATCAAAGTGTAGTATCTGTTCTTCAGATGCTGCACTTCCATTTCTCGTTCTCTTTCAGTGGAGGAGAAATCCTTCACGATTGAGACAATTTTTATTTTTGTACCTTTTCTCCACGTTAAAAAACGACCCTGGTGTCTAACTCTGTCCCGTGGGGAGGCATTGTAAATAGGTACAATTGGATTAATCTTATAAAAAAAAAAAAAAAAAACTTTCTCATAAGATTCCTGAATTTTTTTTTTTAGATGAGAATTGATAATGTGGATTATCCAAACTATTGTTATCTTTAACGTTATTGTCACAATGTTTCGACTGATGTAACTTCCAACCTTCTTCATGTCTCCTGTTTAACTCTGAAATCTGAATGGAAATTCAAACGGAACCCTTAATTTAATCATGGAGGTAGCATGCTCTCATTTCATCAGCCAATTGAAAACACAAGATTCCCGCAAGAACCCGTGGCATAACGGATAAAGTTCAAGGTAAAATTAAGATGTAATTGATGCTTCTTTGGAGGTTGAAAGTTCAATCTTCAGGGGGGAGGGAGCAACACTCAAAAAGATACAATTGTAAATTATTTAAAACTTCTACCCGATCATGACTGACAGAACAAGAGCATGCGATTTCCATGAATTATATAAAGGGTTCTGTCCAAAATTCTGTGCAGATTACCAAATTCAGTAGAAAGATTCTTGACTGCAGCAAAACACATTTAAAGACGGATGGAGGTTACCTTGACTAAAGCGTTGTGTAAATAATGTTCAACAGTCCAAAAAATCCAAATTAGCAGAACCCGTGAAAAATCCATGAAATAAGAAATATATTTAATCAACAAAGCTGACATTTTTTTCTGGATAGTGCAAAAAATTATTTTTGAAAAAAAAAAACCAATAACGTGCAGCAAATATGAGTTTATTAACATTTCTATGAAGATAGTGTCCATTGTATTATAAATATAGAGTTGACCCAAATGAGATAAATTAATAAGTACTAATAAATACTCAGAAAGTAATATTGTGCTACATAGTTCAATACAAATAATAAAATCACATCATAAGATTTTTAATTTACTCTTTCAGTCCTACTTTAGTTCCTCTTTTTGTTTTTCAAACCTGTTTCTTTTTGAACATTCCCTCGTTTTATGTAACATTTCACTGAATTCTTTTAGGTCAAAACCATTACAACAATGATCATATATTACTATTATGATATTCGAAAACGAGGCTACATCAAAGGGAGGTTACTCTCCTATTCTTGTCCAGAGTTGTCAGATCGTCCTTTTTATTTTTAAGACACCTTGGCCTTCAAAAATTGTATTTGGCTATTTTCAAAGCATAACGTTCAGACTAACTAAGGAAGGAACAAGCAGAATATTATATGGAAGACCAGTCTGGGTGTCTGGCGTTGCCCGGGTGTTTAGAGGTGTGTGTTGAGCAAGAAAAAAAAAAAGAAAGAAAAAGTGTTAATAGGCAGGTAGGCTCGAACTCGTACCGCAGAGGAGGAAAAGAACATAAAAAACAAAAAACAAAAAGAAAGACATGACGTCTTTGCTGTTGCGCTCATCGCCAAACCAGAACTGTTGAAAGTTTAAATTAAGGCTAGTTAATTGAAAAAAGGGGATGACTTTCGAAAATATCGGTGAAATAAGTGACCCCTCCCTGTAGAAAAGTGCCCAGTTCAGGATGAAGAAATTAATGTTTTCCGCCACTTTTTCAATATTTGTCGTCTGAAGGGTCGAGCTTCAAAACGATACTGATCTGGTGAAAATTGGTGGCCTCGGTTGAAAGTTTTAGGCAGACATACATACATACATACATACATTTAAACAGACAGGTGAGATTTATATTATAGATTACGTTCTCATACTGTCAAACCTTAAAAAATTCTATCAACATTAAGGTTTCGAATTACAGTTGAACATTTACAACATTTTTACTCTAACTGAACTGTTTAATTAAACAGTAGACACACATGTATATTATATGTAAGTATAAAAATTTAATATGGCCTGCACATCTACATATCCGTTTTCAGTTCTAGCATTATTCTCTTAATTATTTCTTTGAGAAAAGTTTCTCCACTCATTCACAAGAACCACACATGAAAGCTTTATGATTTACTAGCGGAAGTACCCGGGTGTGTCTAGTTAAAAAAAAACACAAAAAAAAACAACAGAGTGGAGAGAGGTGTTAAAAAAAAGTGGTAGTAGGCAAGCAAGTTCTAACCCGTAACGTGAAGGAGGAAAAATAAAAAAAACCTGACGTCTTAGCCGATGTCTTCATGGTGCGACCAGAAGTCGAGAGCATTTAAATTAAGTATCTTCAATCGATAGGGAATGATGACTCGCAAAAAATAGTGACACAAAAACCGACCCCGCCTTGTAAAAAAACTGGCCAGTTTAGGGTGAAAGAATTAATGTTTCTGGCCAATTTTTCGATATTTGTCAACGGAGATGTCAAGCTTCAAAACAATAGTGATCTTGTGGGGATCCATGGCCTATGTCGAAAGTTTTTATGAGACATACAAACACACACACATTTGGCCCTTTATATAGACTAATGAAGGTGCCTGGCGTTACCCAGGTGTTTGTAGATGTGGAACAAAAAAAAAAGTGTTAGTAGGCATACAGGCTCAAACCCGCGACATGAAGGCGGAAAAGAAAGTTAATGAAAACCTGAGAGTTTACCGCTGCGCCATGATGTGAGCGGAAGTGTAAAGTGTTCAAATTTAGTGATGAAAAAGAAATGAATGAGTTCATGCAGGCGCAGAAATGAACGTAGGCCAGTTAAGCTTTCAGAAGGGAGAACTCTGGCAGTGTCCAAATGAATAGCAATTGTCTTATATGAAGGATTTCCCTCACGTTGATCAAACCTAATTGCCTTCTAGACGTCCGGCCAGGTAGGCCAGGCAGATGAGTTTGCTTTGATCAGTTTCACTTTATTTATACGAGAAAGACAAACAAACACTGGAAACCAGGGATTTTTTTTTAAATCGATCAAAATAAAGATAGAGACGATGTCCGTTTTCAAATTTGAAATATCATAATCTAGGGAGCATAAGGAAAGTTCTCCTTAAATGTAACAGACACGAGAAGCTTGGCAAAAAAAGCCTTTCTTGGACATACACAAATGCGAGCGCCCATTTTGCCTTTTATATTACAGACTAGCGGAGGTGCCCAGCGTTGCCCAGGTGTTTTGGAGGTGCAAAAGAAAAAAAAATTTTGGTAGAAAGGTAGGCTCGAACCCGAGCTTTGACGCAAAGGTGGAAAAGAAAGTGAAAAAAACCTGACATCTTACCCACTCGGTGACGGTGGGAGAGGAAGTGAAAACTTTTAATTTAACGATTATAAAATTAAATGACAGGTGCGTGAATTTAATGAGGTCAAACATCATGCGACTCAACTTTGGTACTGCAGGCAAGTTTCTGCGTATTTGTTTTGTTTCTCACGCCAAGATGTTGGGGAAGTATCCCAATGAATAGCAATTGTCTGATATGACGGGGTTTTTTATCCCTCGCATTGATCAAAACTGATTGCCTTCTGTACATCTCGGCACGAAAGGCCGAGAACCCAATTTCGCTTTCACAGTTTCGCTTTTATACTGAAAAGCGAAACAAAGACGCGGCAAGTGAAAAAAAATCTCAAAAATAGCATGTAAAAGATACCTTAAATTAAAGATACATGCAAGTTCGTTTCATAAATCTTAGATATTATAATATAGGTAGCATATAAAAGGTTCTAAGACTGAGTAACCGCCTGGAGCGCACCCCACCCTCCAAAAGCCTTTGCCGGACATACACAAAAATGCACACACACATATTTTGGTTTTTATATATATATAGACTAGCACGGGTGGGGTGGTACCCGGCGTTGCACGAGTGTTTGGAGGTGTGTGTGCTCGAGGGGGGGGGTACTCAAAACATAAGAATAAGTGAAGTAAAAAAAACAAAAAAGAAAACAAAAAAAACGAACAAATTTTTGTTCTGTCTGTCGAAAGTTTTTAGCCGACAGACAAACACACACACATACATACATACATTTTCGCTTTTATATATATATATATATAAAAGCTAATATTTTATATGATCGCTTTCACTCTTTTGTTAAATTTTACTTCAGCCAAAGTTCTAAAAAAATCAAGGGGTCACTTCCAAGGGGCTAACACTCGATCTCTACATAGATATTAGAATAGTCCATTATAGTTTTCCTCTACTCGTACGTCTTAAATGCTTAGTTAGTAAATAAGTTAAGAATACTAATTTTTCTCTGCCAATTTGAACAGTTAAATATGTTATATCGTTCTTGTGGTCTCTTAGTCTTACTAGATGCTGAGACAAGAATTCATCTAGTCTGGTAATGTATCCAGTTTAGTATTGTTACTATAAGCAATATATTCAAATATTCCATTAAATATATTAATTGGAATGTTTATTGAGATAAGTATTATTTATTCATTTATTTATTGCAGACTATTATCCTTATCTTTTAGCTGTTGTTTCACGACATTCCGGCCAACTATTACTCTGGTCTTCATCAGGTGATTGCCACGATGGGGGTAGGAACTCCAAATCTAACTGCATTCTTAGCAATTACTGCCTTCCATAGTTGTTGTTGTCTCACTACACTCTGGCCAACTAAGCCTCTGGCCGGCTTTGGGCAGGATTGAAACCACTATCTTCAGACAATGCTCACCTGGAACCGTAGAGATTCAACATCTCTATCCACTGCGTCACGAGCGCTGAAGGTGGTAACCACCTGATGATGGTCAGAGGAATAGTTGGCCGAAACGTTGTGAAATGATGAGGATAATAGTCCGCAATAAATAAATGAATATTCCATTTAAGTTCTCCTTTACATATCCAACATTGACTTAGTAAAGAAGTTGAGAACATAATTTTCCTCTTCCCACTTGACCATTTAAATATGTTACAGTATATCTTTCTCGTGGTCTCTTGGTCTTACTGGATTCCAGGACAAAAATTCATCTAGTCTAATGGAGTATCCAGCTTCGTGCTGTTACTTGAAGCAATATGTCTTCAAGTCCAATGTTAACAAATTCCTAATGAACCGCCCCCTTAAGTAAACACTTCAGCAAATCTCCTCACTAACTTAATGTACTTGCAATAATCCTTATCCCTGAGTGGCTTCCGGGCCTTGATAAGTGGTGATCACTGTGTAAAAAAAAAAAAAAAAAAAAATCGGTGTGGGTTAGCCATACCAAGATCTTAATCGGGTTGCAAATATTATGTGATTTTAAATGTTTATTCAAGGTTTACTTGCAGGGAAAAGTATCCCCGCGCCAGGTTATCTTGACAAACCAATGTACAGAGAAACCTTAGACACTCGAAGATGGTGTTTAGTAGGCATTCAAGTTGTTTCATACGCCATGTATCCGGGTATACGCTTGTTTTTTTTTTTTTGTTTGTTTGTTTTTTTTTTTTTATTTGGGTTGTGATGGGATTGGCTGCTGATTGTTTTCAGATATTATTTTTGAGATAGCTCTATAAATGGGGATTTATTATTACAGCCCGAAAAAAAAAAAAAAATGGTCAACAAACGAATAAATGTAAACAAAGGCAAGATAAACTCTTCTACCTACTTGGATAAGTTTTGTTGAGTTGAACAAATTTTAAAACGTTTATTCATAACACAAGTAGTACCGAATTGTTAAGTCAGACCGACAACAAGATGGTGGACATGAGTCTGTCATCTTTGGACTTTCGATAATCTCTCAAAACTCGAAAATGAAACGAAATACTGATAGAAAGCCACCCAATACGTTAGCATTTTTACAACAG
>NC_136509.1:27698784-27701284 GCF_053919585.1 Euprymna scolopes | reverse complement strand
ATTTTAACACTAAATATGAAACCACTTGATGTAAGGAGTTAAAAAAAAAAGGTCAAAAACTAACATACAATAAGTATTGGATGGATATATTCTGACCAACAAACCGGCAATTTTTTCCCCTTTTTCAGAAAAAAAAAATAGCTCATGGAATGTGAAGACTAAATGACAAAATAAGGAAAATGAAAGTTACAAGATTTTTTTATATGCATATATATATATATATATATATATATATATATGCATATAAAAAAAATCAATCATAATTATTTCGCATACACAATGTGTGCGCAACAACCATACACCTTTATCCTGATTGATACCTGTCTGACAACAATGCAACAATTCCTTTGTATATACATGCACAGGCATTAATTGATGAGCGCAGAGCAGTTGCCATAACAACAACCATTTCTTACATGACATTCTGAAGTCACCTGTAAATGGGTCACTTATCAACAAGTGGATACGCATGTTTTTTTTTTGTTTGTTTGTTTTTTTTGGGGGGGGTCCATCGGTTTTTGTTTTTATCTTCTTTCAATGGAGAAAACAGCTTTTTTTTTATACATAGGAGTCACCACTTATCAAGGCCCAGAGGCCACTCGAGTATAAGGGTTAATGGGTGTACAGCAGTCAATGGGATTATAGTGTAGTAATTGTAAGTAGTGGAAATTTTGTAAATTGGATTACTTCGGGGGACGGTTCGTCAAGAACTTGTTTATATTGGACTTGAAGACAATCAAAATGTAGTCAACTGGAAAGCAGGCAAACAGGCGTGCAGTTCTAAGAAAGAAGCTTTCTTCATGGAATCTACGTTTAGGTTTACTTATCGAAATTGTTAAACAATTCCCTGCTGAATTATTTGAACGAGTATCCTGATTTTTATTGTTTTGATCTTCTGCGATACTATGATTTTAAGTTCACCTACAGGAAGTGCAGTTTTTTTTTTTTTTTTAATTATTTCACCTCAAACAAAACATTGCCACTGATACTTAAAGAGGATATTGTGAATCAGCGGTCAAATTTATAGGGGGGGGGGCATGGCAGTATGCATTAGACTATGCTTCCTCCAATTTACAAACATATCTTGTGTGTCAATATAAACAATGCAAAGGGTTGATATGCCATAAAAAAATCAAGCAGAGCAAATCGAACGGAAGCAAATGTTTGAATTTCAAGCAATATAAGACAACACAGCAGAATGCAACTTTTGTGAATGAGGAATGTTATATATGAACAAATTGATTTGTCAGAGAAATTTCAGCTGATAACTGACCAATATCCTCTCATCCATTTATATATATATATATATATATATACTAGCTGCATATACCCGACCTTGCCCGGTCGAAACATTGCCGGGCAGAGAGAGTAGTCACATACTATCTGAGATGCATTGAATATCCTGACTTGCTGCGAAAAGTGACCACATGTTGGATTTAGGGAATTTTAAAACACATCCATGTTGGTCTATGGAGATCAAATGCAAAGTAACTCTCATAGATTAAAGGGGAAATAACTCATGGCTTGAATAAATAAGCTTACTTCCGGTTTTAAACTCAACTTGTCAGCTATTAGTATTTGAAAATAAACTAAATATAAATTAAATTAAAAATAAATTAATTTTAAATAATATTTCTCAATAGAACAATCAAAACGATTCTATTACAACGAATAATTAATAAAGTCGAGCTAATTATTAAGAAAGATTTTCTTTAATGTAATATGCAAATGAGGGTATTCATTGAATGTAGATTTCTTTTGAACACATAGCAATATAGAAAGCATGATGGAATATCATGTGCATATAAGTCCGTTTTTAATTAAATTGTAAACAAACACACAGACAAGAATACAACTTTATTATAATACAAGATTCAAGCAAGGACACTCGGACGGTTCACAGAGTTTTATAATTATATCATTTAAACATTACCGTGTTTGAATATATGATTAAGTATTAGTTTTATTCATTAAGAACTGCTTTAAAGCTTCACTGCTCACTCATTTAGCAACCAAATCTCAAACAATTTTTATAGTTCATAGGTCACTTTCTCAGCTATATTTTGAAATAAAAATTTTGAATATTCATTCATTAAAACAAAAGTCATAATAAAATTACTGGTGTTCAAAAGTCTTCAGAATAAGTAAGGAACGTAAGAGACAGTTTCTTCTGATTGGCTGTTGGTTACCATAGCAACTTTTTCGTTGTCCACACCTTCATAAATCATAGCGGGAATATCGCTTGCATGCAACCTTATTTGGGTTATATAGAGAGAGTTAGCAAAAGTAATGCTCTTTGCTGTGCTAGGGCTGATAATCTTTCACTTATAACGTTGTTTGTTAATTCAGTATCTCTCTCTTTTTGTCCTTTCTTTCTGTTTATTTACTTAATTACGTCATATTTGATTTTTTATTTAGTCAATTTAAGAAGTTTTTTTTTTTTTTACTTACAAAAAGTGAACTGTTCAGAAAAAAACATAATACTTGCATGCACATGTCT
>NC_136509.1:27678784-27693784 GCF_053919585.1 Euprymna scolopes | reverse complement strand
TAAAAAAAAAAAAAAATGGAGACTTTACTTTTGGGCGATCCTTGTATATAGGGAGCAGGGATGTGGGAAAACTGGGAGAGATGGAACTTTTAGAATTTGTAACAGGTATTCACTTAGAAGGAAATCTTATGTAGCATCAACTTTCAATACTATTTTTTTTTTTTTTTTGCAGCTAAAGTCGTACAATGTTAATGAGTTGACAGACTTCATAATACAAAGATCATTCTAAATGTAAAACCTCACAGTTTTTTCTTAACTCAAATAGTTGAATAGCTATGAAGATGGGAGTCTTTTGTGCTACAGAATGTATTTTTCTACATAGTCAACACCATTGTCAATGCATTTTTTGCCAAGAATTCAATGATACATCTCCCATGACACAGGTTGCTTTCCTCAAATCTCACACCGTCAGTATGTGCAAGAAAGAGATGACACTTTCAGGTCATAAGTGCGTACGTTCAGTCAGCATAACAATACAATTTACAATCTCCTTTGATCCATTCGGACAGTATAAAAAATAGGAGGTCTTACTTTTGGAACAATGCTCGTTATTAAAAAGATGCAATTCTTCAAATATGATTTATCAAAATAATTTGAAATGAGATTTAGTGCTTAATAGTAATACGACAGAGCTTTCCAATTTTCTTTTTTCTCCTAATCCCATGTATTCCCTCCTCCTCTTTCTAGACATTTACAGGTGTAAAATTATATTGAATCAGCATAAGATATAAATCTATTTCACATTTTTTAAATTTCCACACATTATTTGTATCATCTAACATATATATATATATACACACACACATACACACACACGTAGATTAGTGAAAGATGCATACATGTATACAGCTCTAGATTGACACTATTGAGCTAATTATAGAATTTTCTGTTAAAGAATTTTGTAATTGAAATTATATATCTTCTATATCTATCATACAAATCTCAAACGTCTGTTAGTGTGTATCTTTGTATATCTTGCTAAAACTTTTGACACACGCAACCAACACTGACAAAATTGGTAAGGTTTGAAAGCGCAGTCTCTCGGTCGATAAATATCCAAAAATTGGCCAAAAACATTAATTCTTTCACCGTCAACTAGGCCGATTTTTACAAGGAGGGGGTCACTTTTTTCGTTGACATTTTTGCAAAATCATCATACGCCTTACAAAGCTTACTAAGCTTAATTTGAAAGACGGTAGGTATAGAAACTAAACCATTCGCTTTTTTTTCCTCTTAGCATTACAGGTTCGAGCCTGCTTGTCTGCTTACTGTTTTTTTTATTTATTTTTTTTTTTTTTTTTGCACTCGCATGGGTACTTGTTGCTATTTACATTTTTTTTTAGGGGGTTTATTAATTTTTTTTGTTTGTTTGAAACATTTTTTTTAAAGGCTCCGTTGATTAATACCCTTACATAAAACCTCTCCACACACGGGCAATGCCGGATACCCCAACAAGTATATTCTTTAAAAGTTAGAATGTGTGTGTGTGAGTGAGGACACTTCTCAACCTACATATTCAATGAATTTTTAATCTACAGACTTGAAATTTGGTATATAAGTTATTCAGACACGTGTAAAACATTTTAATTGGCTTTCATCCGGAAAAAGGGCTGCTAAGGGATTAAAAATGAAAACTTGGTACGTGGGTATCCATTTTCAACTGATTCACGGCTGTGCATACTTATGTTTAGGATGCGTTGGTTGTAAAACACGCTGAAAGGCAACGGATATCGTACTTGACTCACTATCGTTAAGTTGAAGTTTTGATCTCAGCTCCGGCATGGCCCAGTCATAAAATACACTTAAATATATTTTAATTCATGAAGATTTTGTTTTTATTATTATAGAGCCAACATTCTGTTATTATATCGTATCCAATATAGTCGTGATTTCAAAAGTTTATATATATATATATATATATATATATATATATATATATATATATATATATATATATATATATATATATACACACACATATACATACATACATATGTTGTTTTTGTTTGCGATACTTTTGAATGAATTCAATTACTAGAAATTTATAAGAAAGTGCATTTCTACTTAAATTCGAGTTGCAAATAATTTTGCCGTTTACCAATTTGGTACCCCCAGATGGGGAGCAGCATATATATATATATATATATATATATTGTTTAAAATATAATTACCCACTGACCTGTATTTCGTCGTCTACGACTCATCAGAGTGGCTCGCTAGATTCAACCACTCTGAGGAGTCGTAGACGACAAAACAAGTGTCATTGGATAATTATATTTTAAACAATATATATATATAATAATGTATTATTAATATAATCATATTATATAATAATATATTATTAATATAATAATATTATATAATAATAATATATATAATCCTCTTTACATCTAGTTTCAAGTCTGTAGACATAAAATTGATAGAGGTAGAGATTGTACCTCAGACAAACAGACAAGGTTACTCTCTCTCTCTCTCTCTCTATATATATATATATATATATTGCTATTTCATTGTAGTGTAAAATAATATATTACATATATATGTATATTAAGCATTTTCTTCAGTACATGAGTAGAGCTTAGTAAGAGTATGAAAACACACTCATAGTAAGTAAGCTACACAGAAACATTTGTGGTTCATTCTGAGGGGAAACCATCAGACTATGTTATATTCTGTGAGTGAAACAAATATTTTTGTGTAGCTTACTTGTCATAAGTATATTTTCATACTGGTACTAGATATACATAAATTTAAGTAGACAGTTATATTTTGTTTTTAACAGTTATTTTAAAATTAAAATTTTCCCCAAACAGATATATATATATATATATATATATATATATATATATATATATATATATATATATATATATATATATAAATAAGGGAGTAGTCACCAACAATGTGTATTTTTTAACATTATTTTATTATTCCATGTCTTGGTCAAATGTGATTTGAAAATAATTTCTGACGAGGACGCATTACAGACCGTCTGAAACGCGCATAAACGATTTCAATGACTTAAAAACATTATTACAATGATCTAAACATAATTCTCAATGAAAAACCAAGACACGGAATAATAAAATAATGTTAAAAAATACACATTGTTGGTGACTACTCCCTTATTTAAATATACATCTTTCTTTCGTTGGAATTTATTGACCCATTTTATATATATATATATATATATATATATATATATATAACAAATAAATGACAAAAGTTTATATTCCAAATTTCAATATGTTGACCATCTTACAATTTATTCCTCTAAGTCGGATGACATGCACAACGTTTCGTAGCGCAAAATCATTCATTTAACTTTTATATCAATCAATGAAGTTGCCCATAACTCTTCAGAAGAACTACAACCTATCAATCCATTAGAAGAAAATAAAATGGGCACGATTACAAAATCCGAAAATTGGGAGAGAAGTTGCAATTATCTTTTATTTTTTATTTTATTATGCCATATGCTCTGTAATTACATTGAGCTTCATAAAATCAGTATCCGTATGAATGAAAAAACAAACAAAAAAAACAAACATATTTCAATAGAAAATGTATATATATATCTGTCTTTCACTTTATAATTAAAAAAATAAAAACAATGTGTATTTATTAATAAATATATATCCGAGCTGTCACACAAAATAAAAATTAAAAAAATATAAAAAAACTGTCAGACGAAATCATTTCAAGTCTTTAGGGAAATGGAGAAAGCAAATAACGTGTTTTACAACCACCCCTACTCCTAAAAAATCATAGAATATTTCTTTAATGAAGAATTGAAACCTATTGATACGTTGCTCTTTTCTCTTCTTTTTAAACTTTCTTTCTTATTTCTTTTAACTTTACCGACTGAAACGTTATTTTGTGTGAATATTAGTGCGAAAACAACGAAGTATAAGTTATTTTTTTTTTCGTCATTTTCGACAGGTATACACCAATACGTACACACATACATACACCTCTCTTTCTCTCTCTATATAAATAATCACGTATGAACTTAGTACGTACACACATACATACTTACACAAACACACTATCATGTACGAACTTAGTATGCACACAAACACACACACACACACACATATATATATATATATATATACATATATATATATATATATATACACACACAATCACATATCAACTTAGTACGTACAATATATATATATATATACACACATATATATATACATATATACACACACGCAATCATAAATAGAACTTAGTACTTATATATATATATATATATGTATGTATATGTATATATATATGTATGTATGTATGTATGTATGTATGTATGCATATATATAAAAGACGTGTAAAAATATTCATGATTAGTACTTACCCAAAGGCACCATGAAAGCAAATATTGACAAAATCCTTTCAACTATTAGAACAACGCCTCTTTCTTCAGCTGTATAATGTCACCATCGTTTGTCGGTGCGACGACGAGGGTGTCGATAATGACGACGACAAGGGCAGGAGGAGGCACGTGTGGTCGCAGCCGTTCGTAGTAACGCATGTATCGTGTACAACCAGGTAAGGTGTTATAATAGTACAATGGCCAGATTACGGCAAGTTTGCAGTTGGAAAGCGGGAGAGGGGGAGGGGGAGTGAGACGGAGGCAAACAATTAAAGAAACTTCTTTTTTTTGTTGTTGTTGTTGTTGTTGTTGTTTTAAGTGAGCGAAAGCGGAAATGGGGTGGGTAGGATTCGTAGAATGATCAAGACCACACCGGAATGATTTCTGCGTCTCTCAGCTATTTAAGGAAGCAGCTTAGGTTCGACCAAGTTTCTTTGGTTTTACGTCTACATTATATATCTATCTATATATATTTATATATATCTATATCTATATATGCAGACTACACTGCGGCAAGAATAGAATAATGAGTAAGAGAGACAAATGCTAGCGTTATAATACCATCCAAACATTCGATTGATGGTTTTCTCTGGTCGACGTGAAGGTGAATCTGATAATTCGCAGTGGGAGAAGCAAATCAATACTGATTATTGAGAGAGAGAGAGAGAGAGAGAGAGAGAGAGACAGAGACAGAGACAGAGAGAGAGACAGACAGACAGACAGACAGAGAGACAGAGAGAGAGAGGGGGAGTTGTTTGATCAAATAACATGGAAGGAAGGGAGTGATTGATTGGGTGCATAGGAGGCAAGGGGTGAAACAGAGAGCGATATCGATTAAAAGAGATGCAGAGAAAGACAGCAAGAAATCAGTAAAAATCGAGAGCGATGATTCTGTAAAAACTAGGGCTTAGTAAAAGCTCGGGCAAAGATTGAGTAAAAACTAGGGCTCGGTAAAATTGAAGGCGATGGTCTGGTTAAAGCTAAGCCTCGATAAAATCGAGGGCGATGGTCCAATAAAAGCTAGGGCCCGGTAAAATCGAGGGCGATGGTTCCGTAAAAGCTAGGAGTCGGTAAAATTGAAATCAATGTTTCGGTATAAGCACGGGTTCAGTAAAATCAAAGGAAATGGGCGGGTAAAAGCTATGGCTGGTTAAAATCAAGGGTGATGGTTTGGTAAAAGTTAGGGATAAGTAAAATCGATGGTAATAGCTCAGTAAGAACGAATGCTCTTTAAAATCTATGGTGACGGTTTGGTAAAATCCAAGGCAATAGTCCGGTAAAAGCTAGGGTTTGCTAAAATTGAGAACAATGGGCTAGTGAAAGCTAGAGCTTTGTAAAAGCTTGGGTGATGGTTCAGTAAAAGCTCGAGCGATGGTTTGGTAAAAGCTCGGGCCAGGGCTCGGTAAAAGCTTGGGCTTGGTATAATCGAGATCAAGGGTAATGCTCAGTAAAAGCTTGGGCAACGACTGAATAAAAGTTAGGGCTCGGGCTTGGTAAAATCGATGGCGATAGTTCGGTAAAAGCAAGTGTGAGGGCTCAGTAAAAAAAAAAAAAAAAAAAAGAGGGGGTGGGTGATATACGAGACTGGTTGAGAAAAAGTGTAAGAAATCAATTGAGATAGAGTGAAAGAATAAAGTAGTAAATGAGAGAAAAAATAGAACGTGTGGAAAATGTGTGTGTAGGGGGGGGGGTATGTAAGCAAAATAAGGATCATAGACAAAACTTAAATATAATCAAAACAAGGCAGGTGAATTAAGTGACGTAAAAAAAAGTCGATCTAATGAATGCGAAAACGAATTATTTGAAAGAGTTCAGCTTGAGAGAAGAAATTTATGAAATGGAATTAATGAAAATTTACAAGAATGAGCAGATGAACGAGAGAATAAAAAGAATAATACGTCAGAATGAGAGAATAATTTAACGAAAAACGAACGAATAGATTTGAATGAATGAGCAAGCACAAACCACTTCATCTATAAAAATGAGTTCAGGATTTTACTTGAAACTTTCATTTTTTAATAGTTATGCAGATCTAGAAAAAAAAATAATTACGGTTTACTATTATTAGTAGTTTTTATTGTGTCTTAAAAATGTTTAAAGTGAATTTAAATTATGAACTTTGTTAAAGTTTATTTGCTAAAACAAATTTTTTAAAAATTTATTAACTAAAATAAATTTTGTAAAAATTTATTAACTAAAACAAATTTTGCTACAATTTAATAAAAACAAATTTTGCTAAATTTTAATAAAAACAAATTTTGCTACAATTTAATAAAAACAAATTTTGCTACAATTTAATAAAAACAAATTTTGCTACAATTTAATAAAAACAAATTTTGCTAAATTTTAATAAAAACAAATTTTGCTAAATTTTAATAAAAACAAATTTTGCTAAATTTTAATAAAAAACAAATTTTGCTAAATTTTAATAAAAAACAAATTTTGCTAAATTTTAATAAAAAACAAATTTTGCTAGAATTTGATAAAAAAAAACAAATTTTGCTAGAATTTGATAAAAAAACAAATTTTGCTAGAATTTGATAAACAAAACAAATTTTGCTAGAATTTAATAAAAAAAATAAATTTTTGGTAGAATTTAATAAAAATAAATTTTTGGTAGAATTTAATAAAAACACATTTGTTAGAATTTAATAAAAACACATTTGGTAGAATTTAATAAAAAAAAAACAATTTTAAAACTCAAAATTTATTAAAATAATTTTTCTTTCTACACTTATTTATATTTGTTATCTATTAGACTAAAGCTGAGTTAATCATCATTTGTTCCCTAAAACTTTTTTTCTCCTATTTATTTTGATCACACAAAATAAATGCTAAAATATTCCTTGGTTTGGGAATTGAGTTATGTTTGAAAATAAAATACATTTGAATTGTTCTAATGATACTTAAATTTGCGATTAACTCAGGAAGTGACACATTTTTTACTGAGATTCTGTCTATCAACCGATGGTGGTTCAGTAGTTAATGACATGAATTGACGCCCTGGGTGTTCCAAGTTCGAATCCAGTTCATGACACAAAAATTACTTTCACGTAGAATGTTGGCAATGTTTATGTGGTCCCTACCGTAAGTGTCTTTCTAAAAATAATTCTGACTAGAAATGTAACAGAGCGTCGACGCAGGTATTGCAGCAGCAACAACAGCCAATGTATGAAAGTGTGTGAGGTGACGTCACAGCAAGGAAGAAGGAAACAAAAAGAAAGTGGCCCAAAAAAGGACAGAAATAGACGTGTTACACATGTGGGACAAGAGTGACTAAACATGGCCGGGAAAAGACAAAGTACCACATGTTCGACATGGCAGAGTTTTGTAAAGCACATTGGAATATCAGAAGACTTTAGAACAAGAGACAAGACGTTATTCTGGAAGTATCTATTAAAATGTAATGACACCGTTAATAATAAAAAATTTTTTAAAAGCGTACAACGTTACAGGAAAATATCGGTGAAACCAATGCCGACAACAGAATCTCCTGATTCATATGATATGAGCATGTTGTCTGGCCCCCTCCCCCACTGACTTATTTTGTATTTTTCCTAGCATTTTCTTTTCTGTGACTCTCTCTATATTTATTGACAGTAAATGTAATAAAAACCGGAAAGATAAAAGTAATGGACTAGTCCATTGTAAACAAAAGTAGCAAAAATAATTACCCTGGAGAAAAGAGAGGGGGAGGAGGAGGATATAGTGAGTAGAAAGCGATTAATTTTTATCCTTGTCGTTTGTATTCAACTGGCTTTGCAAACTCACTTTTTTCCTTATTCAAACAAACTAACCACAAAAACGACAAACAGATTTTTTTTTTTTTTAATAATCCATGCTTACTCAAGCAATCATGGATTCTGGGAAACTAATATGAATTGAACATTTTCATTTTTTTTTTACCAAACATTCAAGGCCAACATCGATCGATTGGTTTTGAATCCAGGTTAGCAAGATGAGAGAATAAATAAACATTTTCAAATAAATTGGAGATTTTCAAAATCTTGGGGAAATTCCCAAGAAAATAAGATATCAAATTCTTGTAGCATAGAAACGTTGAAGATTGCTAAATGCTTTGAATTCAGTCGTTTTTTTTTTTTTTTTTCTTTTTTTGTTTTCTGCATTCATTTTCTAAAAAATGAATGTTTTCATGGCATCTTCATGCAAGTTTTCTTTTTTCTTTTTTTTTTTTAATTTATTTTACTCATATTCACCCTATTGCCACCGAGACCTGAACTGTTGCTGTGAATTAAGGGCCATACCTACAGTCCCACTTTAAGTAGGAAGTTAAACTGCAAGATGTCTGTTCACGTTATGCGTAAACTTCTGCATGTTAGTAAGACTAGGGAAGCAGGATACAGAGAGAGAATTGGAAAGTCCAGCAGTTCGAGATAAGAATTTTAGAGTAGAAAGCTCTATGGCATCTTCTACAGTGAAGAGGTGGGATTTTGCTGCTTGTTGGATGTCAGAGGTATTTACGTTGAGGGAGTACCAGTGCCACAAGTTTGCTGGAGCACATTCCATTAAAGTATTTGTAAAGTCTTAGAGTCAAATCCTTGAATGGCTTGAACAATTACCTGAATATTATAAGACACTAACAAAGGGGCATAACTCCTGTGTCTTTATTTCTTCGCTAATGAATCACCTGACCCTTCTACCTCAACTGTTCTACATCTCCTAAACCAAAAATTCTCATCCATGATGTCAAGGTGAACATGCCATTAAAGTTTCTTGTTCTGCAAACATCTCCTTATTCTGTTCAGATTTAATCTTCTTTTGAAGTCGTCAGATCCAAGCCAGTGTTTAAGACTCGCATCACTCATCTGTTGTATCATTCTAATATTTCTATCCATGCAACGTATATCCTCAATCCCCACTGGCCAAATTTCATTTACACGCATCACATGTAACAAAATGTTTACTCAAGCACTTTTAGTGTGAATAAATAGTACTATACGACACGACACAAAGGAGAGGGTAAATATTTTCACTGGACGATCTGTTAGAAGTTGAATATCTAATGTCGTAGCAAGTACCGGAAAGAACAGTTGTAAATAAGTCATACATCATTCACTATGACCATGTAACTCCTACAACTATGTACGTAGAAAACGGAGCTATTAAAACCCAACATAGCGATAGGGAACAAGTAGGATAAAGAAGCAACCTTGTTAGAAGTTGGTGCCTCCAATGAGGCTTGGTTAAGCAAAGCCGAGAAGGAAAACATAATGAAATACCAACGTCTTGTGAACAACGTGAAAAGAAATTGGAATATTAGGAAGCTCTTTATCATTCTAGCAGTTATAGAGGAAACCGAACTCATGAAAAATACTTTCAAAACTACCTGGCAAATAAACCTGGTGAATCAAGTGTAAGAGAAAACCAAATAATTGCACTTAAAAGGGACAGGTAGGATCTTAAAAAAAATTTCTTGGTTGGATTTTATAGGAGAGCGGGAGAATGTCTGGCATCAGGTTTAATGGCCCTTTCCAAAGCTAGAATGAAAATAAAAATTGAAAGAAATTTTTTCTTCAATATATTTTTATACAATTCTTCTGTGGTGAAACACCTTAAATTGCTCCTCAGTTGAGCAACAAAACACTAACTGAGAAGAAACTGGAAGTATTTTTAGCTTAAACATTCAAGCTTTGTCTAGTATATCTTATCTATATAAATAAAAGCGAAAATGTATGTGTGTATGTATGTATGTCTGCTTTTTGTGTATGCCTGCAAAAGGCTTTTTTCGCCGGCCTTCTCACTCGGCTCACTTCTTAAAACTTTTTATATCATGTCTAAATGATAATATCTACGACTTAAGAACAGGGGTCGCATGTGTATTTAATTTGCCCGACTTTCACGCACTATTTTCTCCCAGATATTTCGATCGCCGTGTGTTTCTTTTGCTTTTCAGTATAAAACAACTGGCTTGTAGTCGCGTCATGTTTCAAGATCAAACATCACGCGACTTAAGTTTCTCGCACCTGTCAATTTTATAAACGTTAAATTAAAATACTTTTCATTCCTCTTCTCTTGTGATGGTTAGGTTTCAGGGGGTTTTCCCACTTCGTTTCCACCGCCACGTCAAAGGTTCGGGGTTCAAGCCTACTTTCCTACTTAAACTTTTTTTTTTTCTTTTACACCTCCAAACACCTGGCCAACGTTTTTTTTTTTTTTTTTTTTTAAACAGGGTTGCTTTGATCACCTCCCTCCCAACACACACACCTACAAACACTCGGGCCACGCCAGGTACCCCCCCTCCCCCCGCTAGTTAATTATAAAACTGTGGACCGTTCAGGTGTCCTTGCTTTCTTATATATATATATATATATATATATATATATATGTATATGTATATATATTTTTTTTTTTTTTTTCACCAAAAACTCTGGTCTTGATGGAGGGGAGACTAAAACTTGCTATGGCTTCAAATGATCTGAAATAACAGCAAAGAGAGACGATTCAGAATATTTCTCATGTTATATCTCCCCTCTTTTGAAAATAGGGTACGATCATGAATATCAAATAATCCTTATACATTGTGAAATTTACTTTTTGTATAAAAACCAAAGGGAGGAGATATAACATATGAGAAATATTTGGAATCAAGTCTCCCACCGCTGTTATTTCAGATCATTTGAAATCATAGCTGCAAGTTTTAGTCTCCCCTCCATCAAGGCAGAGGTTTTGGGAAAATATCAGATATTTTGTAATTCATATACAAAACTAGGAAAACAAATGAAACATTTTATGGCTGCAAAAAAGTACCAAAAATAGGCTCTGCATGATAGATGATCACCTTAATGTGTGATCTTAAAGGCAAATGTCGCATGGCCCACTACACAATTCATGTCATTACCTTTCCAACGAGCCTACATACATGATCAATAGTCACAGAGATTTGGAACTCATAAAATTGCCAAAAAAGATGGTATATGTATGTATATATAAGTTATAAAAATATACATGGCAATTAAGCTACACAGAATAATCTGCATTTCATCCACACTAGGATTCGTCAGGCTTAAGCGAAGAGTTGTGGTTGTTTCGCGTTTTTATATTCTATTGAGATTGTAGTTTTTATTTTACATTCTATTGAGTTTTTAGTTAGTTAATCAGCTTCCTAGTTTCCACCACTCCCTCCTGACGAATCCTAGCGTGGATGAAACGTGGAATATTCTGTGTAGCTTAATTGCCATATATATTTTTATAACTTAATACCTAGCTCTATGTATGTATTGAGCACTGTTGAAGTACCTAAAGTTTACGCATAAAATTATACTTTCGTATATTAATTTCTGTGATTAAATGAAGTAATCATATATATATATATATATATATATATATATATATATACACACACACACACACACACACACACACACAAACACACTCCTTCAGTCTTTGACAGACTATGAATACCCATGAAGGGGTGCCTGCATGTGAAATTCTTGTGGTAGGAGGTGTGCAATCTCCAGCCACACCTCTCCTGAGTCGACATTGTTAAATACCAGTGGCAAGTGAAGTGTATGTACAGGATGACTGGAAATAAATGCCGAGATAAGCGGAGAGCACATATAATAACTAGAATTCCAAAATGGCCATCCATCTGATACTAATCAAGCTCAATGTTGCTGAACTTTGGTGATCTGTCAATGGGTGTGTCAACGCGATTATATATATACATATATATATATATATATATATATATATATATATATATATATATATATATATATATATATATATATATGGCTTTATCTATACTTGTAGCCAAATTGAATATTGAAATACTGATATCTTTGGTTCTATGGGACGAAACTACATGAAAATTTGCAAGCTCTTTGAAGATTATATTACTTTATAACAACTAGCATTTCAGCCTGCCATTACCCGGGTGTTTGGAGGTGTATGTTGAGCAAAAAAAAGAAATAAAGCGGTCAATTTTTTTAAAACTTTGACCCCTATTAAGACCCCTTAACATTTATTGTTTTGGGCTTAAATCAAGTTATTAAGTTAGATCCATGTCCAAGGAATCTATATTCAAATTTTCAAGTGTTTAGACCCAAAATTGTGGGAGGAGTTTGGTAGAGTTCTCAAAGGTCTAATTGTTGAACTTTGACTCCTTAACAGCCAAATATCTGGCCGAAACAGATCACAAAGATTTTCCCAAATCTCAGTACCCTATATATCAAATTTCAAGTCTGTAAACTTAAAATTGACAGAGTTATTGTGTAGGGAAATGTACACACACAGACACGTTCACTTTTATAGATATATAGATTGGTAAAAAAAGAACCTGTATTTTCAAACCAATAAAATATGGCCACATTTGCTTACATTTGTGTATATAGTGTCCTGGCGAGCCAGCTTTAGTTTTGCTTCTTTGGGATAAATTTTGCTTGTGAGGCTACTAATATATATATGTCGCTTTTTCTGTTCTTGATTTTTTTAGCGATAACTAAATATTCGATATTAGCACTGCCTACCTAGATCAGGGAAGTAGTTTTCCCTTGGAAAGATCGCCCATATTTTTTGTACGTAAACAAATATATACCGTATATATTATTTACTTCTATTTTACTTATAAAATTGTTTTATAAGTAAAATAAAAATAAATTACATATATATATATATATATATATATATATATATATATATATATATATATCGGTGTAAGTGTGTACATTCAACTTTCTTGTGTATACCACATTTAAATCTAGATAAGATGCCTGCACGATTTCACCCTAAATAATCATCGGATTTAACGTTGTAACTAATGCACAAGTGTTTAAACACAGTACTTATTCTGATAGCTAAATGTTTTGGTTTCGATTCTAGCTGATGACACTCAAAGTATATTTCTTTTTAAAACTTTTGAAATCACTAATATATATTGGATATAATATAATAATCAATAAAGAATTGATTTTATAATAAATATAAAATTTCCATAAATTAAAATGTCATATTTATAAATATTTCACAACTGGGCAATGCCGGGTGGCGTGCTAGTTGTCTGTATAAAGCCTACTGTTTTCACAAAGTCAATATATTTCTATTGCAGGTTTTATGACTTTGCTCACATAGCATTCAAACAATCTAAATTCACATATGCGAGACAGCTTTGTGCGTCAATTTTATAAACATATGGATTCACAAAATATTTGTGTATGGAGGACGCGTCTGTCTTTCTTTTTTTTTCTTTTTTTAAGTAATAAGGCTGCTTTTATAGAAGTTTCCAGATGATCTAATAAAATTTATAGGGTTAAATTTGAAAATATCTTTAAAAAAATTTAAAAATTAAAAAAAAAAATTATTTGATTCGACATAATTTAGAAAATGATTGGTTTACCGCATATCAATCCTTTAAGACTATTTAATGTCGATTCAATTTATTTTGGATAAAAGTTTTTCCATTTGACGTTGCTAATATTTGCAAATGTTTATAGATTCAATTCTTTCACATATATCATTATTGTTTTAAATAAACTATCCGTAGTTGATAAAATAGGGGATTTGGTTTGGTTTAACTAGCCTCATATATATTTGACCTTGAGGTTTAGAAAATGACGCGATTGGCCAATCTACACAGTCACAGTTCTGCAATTAAACAGAATTATAAACCAAGAGTATCGTAAGACTTACTGTCACGTATGTATGTGTTCGTAAAAATCAATATGAAAAATATATAAATTTTTATCTTTTTTTAATTTCTTATTTGTTGACGTGTAGGAATACAAAATGTCTTTTAAAAAATCTTTCACAGACATGTACACCTATCTTTATAAATATCTCTCTACATACGCATACTTATCTTTATAAATATATACATATCATTTTTTCCTATTTATCTGAGCCGTATCTATATAAAAAATATTAGGCTTATTTAATTTAATGATACAAAATATTTTCAAATATATGTGTGTGTGTGTGTGTGTGTGTGTGTGTGTGTGTGTGTGTGTGTGTGTTTTAAAAACAATAAATGGAGTTATATCAGGATAAAGTTGGGGACAATCAATACATAGAAAAGAGGAAAAAGAAAAGTTTATACAACTATTTGAATATATATATATATATATATATATATATATATATATATATATATATATATATATATATATATATTTCCGTGGAAATATTCTTTATTCACTTATATTTCCTTTTTATATATACCAATTCTTATTTTAGAAGCTCAATGTAATTACAGAGCATATAATGAATGAATGACAAAAGTCTATATTCCAAATTTCATGATGTTGACTATCTTACAATTTATTCCTTTAATTCAGTTGACAGATGTCAACTGAATTAAAGTAATAAATTGTAAGATGGTCAACATCATGTAATTTGAAATATAGATTTTTGTCATTCATTCATTCAATATATATATATATATATATATATATATATATATATAGCATGCGTGAAAGAGAAGGAGATCAGAAAATTTACAAAATACAGTTAAGGCTATACTCCATTTGCATATTTATTTTAGAAACAGTTTTTACCATGTAACAAAAATATTACAATCAACTAAAAAAAATAAATGAATAAATAAAAAAAATACACTGACTGATATGCTCCAACTGAACTCATGAAAAAGAATTTCCAAAACTACC
>NC_136509.1:27496284-27673784 GCF_053919585.1 Euprymna scolopes | reverse complement strand
TCTCATCAGGCAAGAAGAATTAAAATACAAAAAAATGATGTGAAGCAAAGTTAAAGTGCTTCAAAAGTTAAAGTAAGAACTTTAACTTTGCTTCACGCTAGTCGGGCATATTTTCTCTCCTCAAAATTTGAAAATGGTCTGGAACCTTTTTCATTTTTGTATTTTAATTCTTCTTGCCTGATGAGATCAAATATGATTAAAACTGTTTGCACATCGTAGCAAGATATGACTGTATTTACATAAAGAACAATAAAAAAAAATGTGTATATATATATATATATATATATATATATATATATATTAAGTAATGTGATTGATAATTTAAAATTTGAAAATCAAATTATAATTAAATTAAAAATCCGTTTCATAAGAAGGAACAACAAAAAAATCAAATCCTTCTTATGAAACGGATTTTTAATTTAATTATAATTTGATTTTCAAATTTTAAATTATCAATCACATTACTTAATATTGAATTAGCTCTAGGATATTTACCTATCGAGCTTATTATATATCTAAATTACAACGAGCACTTTCTCTTTCCTGTATTTTAATTAAACTAGTAATTTCACTGTTACATTGAAATACACCAGCTCTTTAGACTATTGTTCTAATCTCCTTTAAATTATATATATATATATATATATATATATATATATATATATATATATATATATATATATATATATGCTAAGGCAATTGATATATGCAGCTTTGTTACCAGATTCCACTTGCATTTTTAAAAGATAGGTCACCCGATGCAAATGGGAGTAATATTTTAAAATTCCATCCGATGATCTGCTGTGTCAAAAGTGAAACTAACCAAAATACGTTTCCTTGACCTTCAGGCCAGGATCAAAGTGTAGCAGCTGTCTACAGATGGTACAATATTATCACGGGGTTTCATGTCAGACATCCATACATGGGATTTCGAGATAGACCTCCATAAGCAGATATATTTGAAATTACGTTGACTAAAATGCTTAGACGAGTACATTTCGTTTTGAACAAAGGTGGTATTATAATATTGTGGAGGTTGGCATTCGCTTCAGATGTCCACAGAATCGAAATATGTCATAAATTCCTTTTAATCATAGCAACAATATACAAAAGATGATGGATACAACTGCAAAATTTCCCCGAATCACGCTAGTGTGTGTGTGTGTGTGTGTGTGTGCCCCACAACATCACAAAGAATATTGACAAAAGGCCACAATACATTTTGTTGAGGCACTATAGTGCTCAAATTAAAGTTTTGAATAGCAAGGTGCTTTCCTTGGTAATGGAGTTAGAGATGGCTTCATGGCCAGGTTTGAATTTCCCCGATTGGCTGTAATCGTAACTTCCTACACTGATGATTCCCGAAAGGATGAAACACTAGTGTCTGTAGGTATTAAAAATATATATCTTTCTGAGTTTATATATAAAAAAAAATATATATATTTTTTTTTTTTAAGGTATACATCCTTTACAATATTTAAATTGTTTCAAATAACAAGCCAAATGAAGTTATGTTTTCCGGTTTTAGAGCATATAATTTTTCTTATTTATAAATGATAATTTTTCGGTGCTAATGCACTTATTGATCCGCGCTATTTATAAAATAGCAATTTCAAGTTTAATTAAAGTTTTATGATATCTGTTTTTATTAAATTGTAAGGTTAAAGTATAGATTAGGTACAAAACACCCTCCCCTCCCCATGTTAAGAATGGCTTTCTAAATAATAACGTTATTATTTCAGCACGGATCAATAAGTGCACTAGTACCAATTTTTCTTATTTATAAATGATAATGGTTTCTGAAACCAAAAATCATATCTTTTGTTGAGGGTTGCGAAATACACATAATGCAAAAGAAAAAAATATAGGTATTTACTGAAATAAAAATAATGATTCTGGACATATTCTTTCTTTGAACAATAGGATACAACTACACAGTATATATGCTCTGAAACTGGAAACAATTTCATTGAATTTTTTTTTTTTTTCAAACAATTTGCATGATATTATAAGGGATGTATATCTTAAAATACATATTTTTATATAATCTCAGAAATATATATATATATATATATATATATATATATGAAAAGCAAAACAGAAGAACAACTTTTCCCTGTGTTTATTTTTCAATTCTGTCTTTCATACATTCTATATCCACAACATATATAATTTTATGTATTGAGTTGCACCATTTTTTTTTTTTTTTTACACAGTGATCACCACTTATCAAGGCCCGGAAGCCACTCAGGGATAAGGATTATTGCAAGTATATTACGTTAGTGTGGAGATTTGATGAAGTGTTTACTTAAGGGGGCGGTTCATTAGGAATTTGTTAACATTGGACTTTAAGACATCCAAGTTGTAGTCTGGTGGGAAGCAGGCAGACGGAACAGAGTTCCACAGGCGTGCAGTTCTAAGAAAGAAGCTTTGTTCATGGAATCCGCGTTTACTTCAATAGTGCTCATTATGTGAGTATAGCTAGGTAGTAAGAAAATATATATTACAATTTAGTTAAATTGTCATACATAGTTTTATAATCTACTAAGATATATATATATATATATATATATATATATATATATATATATATATGGTGATTGTCACTTCTTGACAGAAGAAGACCATCTTTCCCTTGCATTACTGTTGATTACTCATTCATTTTCATGTATTTTTGAAATATCTTTTCTTTTTTTTTTTTAAATATATACACATATATGCACTTATACACACATACTCATATACATGTGGAGATGTGATCAAGATGCATCAATTCCTATTTTCTGTGGAAACGAAGGTGGCTCTTCAGACCAGCCCTGCTCTTACACAGTTTGTTGCAAAGGTCACACTTAAGCTGAGATTGAGGGATGCCAACTGGTGCTGCTCTACTGTGGACGCTCATATGACGCTTCAGGCCTCCACTCGATTTACAGACCACAAAGCAAACAGAACATCTGTGCCCTGCAATGTTTTCCCCATCAAAGAAAGATTGATCTCCATATATATATATATATATATATATTACATACATACACACACACACACATATCTTACTTATAATATTCCGAATTTTATTGTTTATATAATTGAGAATTCGGTAATCGTTCTTATACCAATAAATTTTAAGTCAGTATATGATGACTTAATTTGTAAGCTTCAAAATTATCAGTTTTTGTAATCGAGCAAATGATATAAGGTTTGAAATTGTCCAAATGGTCGCGAAACATTTGTAATGAACAATGAAAATACACTATTTGTTACTATCAATCCAACCTTTGCTGTTTGATTTTGTGAAAACTATATATATATATATATATGTACACTAGACTACTCATGACCCGTTGGGTCAGTATGTTATTTTAGCTATGGAATTCATGTATGAGCGGGACACTTGTGACGTAAAGAAAATAGGTTTTTTTTTACATAACAGAAACATTTCTATGAAAGTATATTAAAATGAAAAAAAAAAAAAGATAGATAGATTTCTATGAGTCATTCTGTTTATTATAATTGATTATTTTTGAAAAAAAATTACAGTTGCTGAATTATAAGTGGTTAGCCATACTTATAAGTAAATGTGCACTGAACAGATATCATAATACTTATTATAGTTAAATTCAAATTTTGATATATCTGCTTTTTTTTTTTTTTTTTTTTTTTTTACATCGTCTATTTCTGCATTACATTTATTTTAAACCCCACTCTTCCCGTGTTAAATAATAATTTCGAAATAATAACGTTAATATTTCAACGTCCAAATTGTTCTTTTTTTTTTTTTCGCGTTTAAATTATCCAAATAAACAATTTTTAATACTGTCTGCTTATTTATTTTTTTACATCGTTCATTTCTGTGTTACGTTGAAGTTATTTTAGACCCCATTCTTCCCATGTTAAATAATAATTTCAAAATAATAACGTTAATATTTTAGTGTGCAGGTCATGCGCGCATGCGCAACCAGATGTCGTAAACCGGAAAGTGGGTTACATACATCGTTACAAGGTCATTTGAGTTTTATAATTATATAGATATATAGTTCTGTGGAAATATACTTTATTTCCTTATATATACCAATCCTTATTTAAGAAGCTCAATGTAATCACAGACCAATATAATGAATGAATGACAAACGTCTATATTCCAAAGTTCATGATGTTGACCATCTTACAATTTATTACTTTAATTCAGCTGACATTGTCAAGAATTGCAAATGTCAACTGAATTAATAAATTTTAAGATGGTTAACATCATGAACTTTGGAATATAGACTTTTGTCATTCATTCATTATATATATATATATATTTTTTTATTTTATTTATATAGACAAATATTACATAGTTGCTACTCTGAACATGCTAATGTTTTGGACAATAGGTTGGCAAGAACCAAAAGTCATCATCAGATGATATAATGAAGCTTATGTGCCACTGAAGGCATCTGGTTCTCAAATGGAAAAAATTAAATATGTTTTTATTTATTTATAAAAATCAAGTGTTAAAACGCTAAATTTAAACAAGAGGGGTGGTAGATTAAGTGACATTTTAGACTCAAAACAGAAGGCGATAGGGGGGAAATAGAATGCCAAGACTTAACAGGATAAATGAGAGGAATAAAAAGGGAAAGGAAAAGAAAAAAGAAACAGAGACGAAAGAAGGACGAAGGGGTCAGCATGATTACATTATTATAAGGAATATTTTGTTATTTTACAACCTTAAGTATTGAGCACTTTTATCCTGTTTTTTACCATCTCTACCTCTGAATATATAAGTCAATATTTAATTTAGTGAAGTTATATCTAACGGATGTAATTCTTGACTTTTAATGATGATCTCTCAACTGGCATGGCTGGTATTAAATATTAGGTAAATTTAAAAAGATTGGAAAATATAGGGCAGGATAAGTTAAGGCAGTGGTTCCCAAACGGAATGGTGCAAAAGGATGGCCAGAAGATTCAAAGATAATCACAGATTTTAAAACACTTTAAAAAACTTGTAGCTGTGTTGTTTTATCTTTTATGGATGTCAATCGATAATATTATGAAATAGTTGTATTCTTCGATATGAATATAGACAGTTGCATTTTTTTCTTATTGTTTTTATTTTTAATTAACAAAAACTTTTGTACTTCGACTACAATTTTTATTCTGAAAATCACGCCCAGAAGAAAAGTTTGGAAACCACCAAGGTAAGGGCTTAAGATATAGATGTTTTTGTTTTTTTTTAATAGAGAAAAGAAGCGGTTATTATTTTGGAGATAACAAAATACAAACCAAGTGCCGCATCTTTCTTCGGATAACCAGAAGCTGTCAAAGCAACAAAATACTTTCAAATAAATTTTTTTTTTTTTACATTAATGGAAAAAAAAAAAATGAAGTAAAATTTCGATGTGTATCACGATTAGCCAAACTTTCACAACGATATTACAGTATACATGAACATAATAATTTTGACCCCCAGAGTCTGTATGAACATTCATTAGCCCAGCTTTTAACCTATTTTGATTTGGTTATCAAGCTGTGCGTTTTTAATGTTTAATAGGGAAGATGCTGGTCTTGCATTTGTATTAGCATTGGCCCAAATTAAATCAGACTCCTATCATCATGAACTTAAACAAACTGGTTATATTCAAAGAATACTTAACAGCTCAATGTTTTTTTATTTATTTATTTTTTTGTACAAGTTTACAGTGAATACTGATTACATTATTGTAAGTACAAAAATTCGCATTCACAGTTAATACTGTTTGATCCAAAATTATTGTTCATAGTCAATACTGATTCCATTAGTTTAGGTCTGAAATTCACATTCACAGTCAATACTGGTGGTATTATTTCAAGCCCAAAATTGAGATTAGTCAATACTGAGTGCATTATTTTATGCCCCAAAACTCATCTGTATAGGGTGTAATAAGATGGATTTTATGAAACATTTAAAAACATAAACCTCATAATCTAAGACGAGAACTACTCGTCTATACATGGATTCTGTTTAGCAAGCATAAATTAAATGTTTTTCACATATCCTCATAAGCATCAGTGTTTATATTTCATGTTTTTTTTTTTTTATTTGGAGTTAAAACCTAGTCTGTCTAAACTACAGCCCCTTCCATTCGTTTCAAATTCTCCAAACAATTTTCGACTCCACCCTAAAAAAAAAAAAAAAAATTCTTAATCTTAAAATTTCATAAAATAGAGGATTATGATGAAGTGGAGACTGATATGAACTGGTGATCTAAGTTTGAATCCTGTTGATTCCACAGCATCACCTTTCATTATAAATGTTGGAAACCTCTACATTGTTCCCTCCAATGAGTAGCAGACTCTAAAACAACTGAGATAACCAATAATAGAATAGAGAGCTGATCAAAAAGTTGTCTCAAACCGAGTCAATATAGAATTACATTTACATTATAAAATACATTTAATTGAGCCATTTATGCACTGATAAGGCTGTATAACTAGTGCAAATACACATTAACCGGTTTTCTTCAGAGCAACAAAGTAAAGCAAAATTAATCCTGGCCAGTATTTAGATGGGTAACCATTTCAGAATACTAGGTGCTGTAATCAAATCCCAAACTATTGTATAAATGAATTCTGAGTTTAACTGGTGACAGATTACCATCCTGTTATAAGGGATAGAACCATTCGTTCTGTTAAATAAAAAAACTTTTTTTTTTTATTTTTAGTTAGTTTGTCGAGACAATAATAAGAATTTGTGTTTTGGGGGATAGGGGAGGGGCGTGGTCATAAAGTCATACATTTTCAAAACAGTTTTAGTGCATAAAACTCTGAAAAATACATATGCACTGAATAGCAAGATGATAAAAGAGATCCCCAAGTGTGCAGTGAACATAACCCAATTTTGGAGGACGTTACTAAGATTTTCTAAAAGTTAGCTCTACTAAGAATCAACTTAATATCGTGCACTTTCTGAATGGATAACTACCAATTTATTACCTAATAATAAGCCTTAAAAAATAAATAAATAAATAAACAACACACACACACAAATATATTAAGAGAAATTTTGGTTCCATTTTTATTGATTTTCAAATGTGGAAACAACTGCAGAATCAGAATTTCTATGGTTGTTGAAGCTACAAATTGAATTGGAGTCCCTTCGGCCAAACACATTGTGAATAAAACAGAGACTTATTGTTCTACCCCACCCTTATACAGAAAATCAGGTTCTTCTTGATAATAATCCCACCATGAAAGAAAAAATTTTTTTTTTGTTAACTAGTTAATGCGCCCAGTTCATTACTTACATAAATAGCTTAGATATAAAGTTATAGTCAGACCCAAATAGCAATCTGCCCAACATACTGATATTTGATTCAAACTAGTGTAAAGTATGTTATTAGCATAAATATTTTATTTTGCTTCAGTTCTTTTCTGAAAATATTTATCTCAGCTAAGAAAACTTTTAGAGTGGATTATTTTTTTTAATTAAAAATTATTCTAAAACATTAAAGATAGACAACTTTTTCATTCATTATAAGAATTTATTTCCAAGAGTATAATTGTATATCACAAGGTTTTTGTTTGACACTCATGCTTGCATAGAAAATACCATTAAATAAATGATTATTTTAGTTCACATGGCTGGAAATAAACAACAAAATAGCCACTAAGTGCACAAGTCTCATTTTTCATTTGTTGTTATTTTTTTTATTCTTGCTTGTGCCCAGTCCAGTGGACTAAACTGTTTATATAATCGTATTATCAATGTGAAAATGAGTGTAATTTTTCTTATTACCCATTATACACATATATTAGCACACATACATGCATATAATATACAGAGGCACACAAATATACTTACATAAATACAATTTCCTTGGACACACACACGCAATGTTACATATTTCAGAGACGTACCATGGCGTTTCACCTTTTACCATTTAGAAGGGTGGTCAAAATTTATTAAAATCATCAAAAACTCATAAAATGAAAAATCGATTTCATTTAATTTTCTGATGATTGGAATAGATTTTTAAACAACTTTTCAAATGGTAAAAGGTCAATCTAACTTAATGAAACCATGATACATCTTTTAAATATGTAACAGTTTTTAAATAAATAACCTGTATTTTAGCTCTTACATTTGTGATCAAGCAATTTGAGTTCTTTCCAACACATTCTGTCACCCTATGAATCATTTTATTTGAAAAATATACTGATAATTCAATAGACATACCTTTAATATTCAATAATGTAGAGATTAACAAAAAAAAAATTGAGTTTGATTAGTTCTATTTTTGCAAAGAAAAAGGTTTCAATATTTAATTTTTATTTATTAAAAAAAATAAATAAATAAAATTTTTTTTTTAATATGCTTTGTAATCTGTTCTAGGCAAGAAACATATATGCTAACTAGGTGTTGACCCAAGAAATGTTTATCCGCATTTTGAAGTTCTTTATTTTTTCATCTTTTTAACATATATACACATGCGTAATACTTTTTCTCAAGATATAAATATAGTCAGAAGTCAGAACAAACAATGAATAAGTAATTCTTTCTCACACCCGAGGCTATTCTCTATCTCTACAAATCTACTATCACGCCATGTATGGAGTACTGCTGTCATGTTTGCGCTGGTGAAAGTGTGTCCCATTTAAAGGTTCTTGATAAGTTGCAGAAACATATCTGTAATTAGATTGGCCCCACGCTTTTTTCTCCACTGCAAGCGTTCTTTCAGATGTGATGTAGCTAGTCTCAGTCTTTTCTATAAATACTATTACAGCGTGTGTTCTAAAAGTTGTTTGCTTCCTTTGTTCCAGCTCGTTTGACTTGTTGATCTAGTGGTCTCCAATTCATTATTTTGATACCTCATTATAGCACAGCTTCCCATTCCAGTAGCTTCTTACCAAGGTCTGCAAGGTTGCGGAACTCTCTTCCTGTCAAACCATAAGTATCCTTTGCG
Source organism: Euprymna scolopes (assembly GCF_053919585.1). NCBI lineage: Eukaryota > Metazoa > Mollusca > Cephalopoda > Sepiida > Sepiolidae > Euprymna > Euprymna scolopes. The sequence continues at coordinate 27,664,857 of NC_136509.1, read as the reverse complement.
TAGACACATATTATTGTTTATTATTTCTCCAGTCACCTATCGATTCAATGCGGAACACAAATCCTCTTGCTGCTGCTAATTGATCATCAATTTGGTGTCACTCTTCCCCCTCCACCACTTGTGCTGAAACTTCATATCGTCTCTGAAACGATCGTACACAATTTTAGGTTGTTATCGTTTTGATTTCTTTGAACATATGTAAATGATCTTATAATAGTTTATCAATTTCATTTAACTCACTTCCTACCTCTCTTCTTGGATATAGCACTGTCGTAAATGATCTCACTTGCTGCTTGTTTAGCATTATGCAAAGCTCATTGTTTGCAAATAAACAAGCAAACCGAGCACTTTAAAACTAGCAGTCCAAATGTTAATATAAGTAGAATTTGAAGATATTGTTTGCGGGCACCAATCCCATGGGCCAGAGGATAGAACTGCCTGTGATCAACTAGACAGTTGTAAGTTTGATCCTTGGCTTGAAATGGGTGCTAGTCTAGCTGCCCTGAAGAGCTGTGATACAGCAAAACAGTATGTAGACGACTGTATATTAGTGATGAGACGACTCCAATGTTTTTCTTAATTTTGATACAATTAGCAATGCCGTACTAAATTTTTAATTCCGATTCTTTATAAATTTCTAAATATTTAACTATAGAGTTGTTATTTTTTCCCCCGATTACTATAAAAACGCATGTTAAATATGCAGATATTTTCTCAAGCGTAAAAAAACACTTCACACATATATATATATATATGTTGTAATGTAAATTTATAAATTAATAATATAAAAAAAAAATAACTAAATTCCATACCATTTTGTAAATCACACTTTTAAAGCATTGTACATTTATTTTAGCCACGTTCTTAACACGTTAAAACGTATTTTTTTTTTTTTTACAGACGCTTCACTATTTAAAGTAATTTAAATGTCATTTGAACTGAAGCACATAAAAGCATTTTAAACGAAACAGTAATAAAAAACTGCCTGAAGACAACTGAATAAAATCAGTTGTAATTACTTGCAAAAAAATAAATAAATAAAATAAAATAAAAAACAGATACCCGTAAATAACTATGGAACTTCCTTACACAAATTCGACCTAGACAAAAGAACGACTATTCAAAAAATAGAAAAATTACAAAAAAAAAAAAAAAAAAAAAGATCATTAAGCAAAAACACTCCATACTATTTAACAATATATGCCTGAATGAAAACATGCTGCCTAAATACAAATATATATATTAGTTTTACTGGTAGTTTAAAATCAATAAATTATTTATTATTTTATCATTAGTACCAGCAGTAAAAGATTTTGCTTGCATCAAAATCAAATAAAAAAAAAAAAAACAAAAGAATCGGGTTTTGGTGTGAGAAAATCGGCAGAATTTTTTCCAATTTCAATATCCTCAAAAGTTTTGATTTTTCCGATTTTGATTACTCGACCCAACACTAATACATATTTGTAAACACATTTCTAAATTTGAGATGTGGGATAAACAGACCATTGCGAGGAGCAGTTTCTTGAAGTCGGATATCTATTTGTCCTTATGCACTACTGACCCCAGGTTTCCAAACTTCAATCTACATAATCTTTATTGCGCATTAATTAGTTCAGCTTTAACACTAGCATTTGTAAACTGATTCCATCGGTTAAAGAACAATCTAACAAATATAATGGGAGGGGGACCATTTCATATTGAAGATGTACAGAAAACCGAACTCCCTCCTAAAAATTGAACAGAAAAAAAAAATCATTGCGTTTCTTTTTTATGAACTCATAATTTAAAATTTTGGTTCTTAATCGATAGCATTCTGAAAATTGAAAGAAACAAAGACTGGATAAATATTTTAGAGATGGGGGAGGGGACATAATTTGCTTATATCTTCCCATCTTTTATATAAAGAACCTACTGAAAACTAATTAAGAGAATATAAGTTTTTAAACCTATTTCTACTACACACACACACATATATCTCCATCCACACACACACACTCACATACAAGATAGATTTTTAATTATCAAATACTGATATTATTTAAAGCTGTCGCAAACAAAATCTCACCTTAAGTCATTCACTAAGGTGAGTTTTTTTTTTGTTTTCTGGAAGAGAACGGGGAGGGCATGGCATAATGTCTGTGATGAATACACTCCTGGATTACTTTCCTATAAAATAACAGGTTCTTGTCCAGAATTCAACTTAATTTAAAAAAAAATATATATACAGAACAATCTTTAATTTACATACTTGTTACAAAACGAAAATGCCATATTCCAAAAATCACGAATTAATCGAGTAGTTTACTTTTTTACTCAGAAAATCAAATTTTATGAGGAAGTAAGAATGGTGTGTCTCACTCTGCCATAATTAATAAAGGAGACAACTCAATTCGAACTATCGAGGCAGAAATAGAGATAAAAATCAGCCTTGTAAAAATTGTAAAAATAAAATGATTTTCTGTATATATATATAAAAAAGTACTTGGTCAATTTATATGATTTTTGGAATATGACATTTTCGTTATGTGATGGGTGTGTACATCATAGAGTGACAAAATTACAAGTGCGGACTTTCTTTTTGCTGCCTGTGTATATATTTGAAGGGGTGGGGTTAATCTATGCTAATTAATATTTGTACAATTCATTGTTCCAAAAAACAATACAACATACAAAAGTTTTGACTTTATATGTAAACTAGCAATCCTATACTTTTAAAAAGAAATTTAGATTTATAGAAGGCAGAAAGATGTAACCTATAAACTCAAACTGAAGCAACTTAAGATAAAAAGGTGGAACCAGCTATGCAGTTGCACTTTTTATTGATCCAATTCATGTATATGTTTAACTATTAGTGATGGGACGATTCCAAAATTTTCCCAAATTCCGATACAATTACAGATTCAGTTTTAAAGTCCTGATTCCGATTCTTTTAAAATCTCTAAATATTTAACTTTAAAGGTTTCTTTTTTTTTTTTTTTTTTTTTTTTTTGGATTATCGTAAAACCCATGATAATATATATTTTAACAAAAACAAAAATGGACTTACGAAATATGATCTATAAATTTTAACAGTATAAAATCAATAACTGTTTATCATTTCATCATCAATACCAGCAATAGAAAATTAAGCCTTAAACGAAAACGAAAATAATCTTTAAAAATAAAAGAATTGATTTTTGACATGAGAAAACAGGCACAAATTTTTCGATTTCAATACTGATTCTAATCCCAAACTTTTCTGATTTTTCTAATTCCGAATTCTGATTAATCGTCCCATCACTACTAAATATACATTTGTACATGTTTTTTTTTTATACAGTATTTTATGTGCAAAATGTTCTAACTTTTAATCATACTCTTATTAAGATGCTTATTCCTCTGAGGAGAAAAATATTCTTTTAGAAAAATCCGGGTTTAAAGAAATATTTACACTTAGCTGAACATATTGAGAAAATAAATTAATATGTTCATTCAAAATATTTTTTTGTTTTGGTTCTATATATATATATACACCAACTTATTACAATATGTCTTAACTTCATAATTTATTCAATTTCCAGTAATATATATGTTAGCGAACGTTCATCTGTTTTCATCAACAAAACCTCTAACTTATTCTTTAACAGAAAATTTATTTTTCTTATTCAACTTTACGGGAAGATTTCTGTTTTTAACACTATTATTATTACACACCCATGTCTTATACTGCTACATTAATGAAACCAATAGAAAAAACTACAAATAACACCTTCATGTATTCTGGGTTTTGATTTACTTTGTACACTGAATTACAACAGGTATGTTTAGACTAATTGCATCTTTCGAACCAACCCCTGTGGAAGTGATTAAAGTGCCTCGAAAACAGATAGTTTCTTTTCCCCACAAGTACATATATCATACAGATTTTTTACTTTTGCCTTTTTTTTTTTAATATAGGTGGAATTCTGTATGAGAACCTGACTTTTTCTTTTTTTTTTTACAGCCAACTAACCAGCTCTGAATTCAATATGAGAGAAAAAAAAATTTGTTTATACTTACGTAGTATCATTGGAGGTCTTCCAATTGATTCCTCGCTTGTCTCTCTTTCTTCAAGTAAAGGATCCAAAATACACATTTCCCCTATGACTGGACCTAAATCCACTTTATCCTTGTTATGTTTAAGCATCACAATCTCATCAAATGCTACACCTGTGACGCCAGTAGAGATTCGACCAGTCAGGGAAGAATTGTCTGCCCCTGTAAAGGGACGGTCACTCATAACAGGCTGCAAAGCATGACCATTGCTCAGTGGTTCTCTCTTTGCAATTTCATCTGAGGAGTCCTCATTCAACAAATGCGCATCTCTGCCAACTGAGTTGTCTCCAAGCTTACCGACACCACCATCAACAACGTCCATGCATTCATTTGCTGGCAGTGGTGAAGGTGGGAGGGGCACCGAAGAGTCCGAGTCAGTACTCTCGTCACTATTCGGACCCTGCTCGAGCAAAACTTTAACGGGTTCATCAAAGACAGTTTCAGAATCAACTTCTTCACTCAATGGGGCTGCTTCAACAGTAGCAGCATCAGCAGCAATGATGGCTCTCTCCTGATTATCCTCAGGAGAAATCTCCAGGCCTACAGGCATTGACATGTCCGAAAGAGTATCGGTAGCTGCAGAATTAGGTATGTCTTCTTTATCAATAGTATCCTCCATAATTGCAGCAGCCGTCTCCCGTGCTGTCACAAAGGAATTTGTATCGGGGTCTGCCAATGAGGGAGATGAAATCGGAACTGACAATAATTCATCCTGCCGAGAATAGTCAATAATTTCATCTTCGGACGCTTCACTGTCCGAATCCCCGAGACCATCTCCCTCGTAACAGCAATCAACCTCCTCGACTTCCGCTTTCTGCTGATTTTCTTTGGAAATCTTTGATTCCTCTTTGGATTCAGATTCAGTGTCGGATTCCTCTCTTAGTTCCGAGACTGCTGGTACTGATTGCTCAGAGTCGTCAACCATTTCCATAAGACCATCAATATCTGGGAGAGCTTTGTCAGGTTTTGGCGTTTCCCCCTCACTTTTCTCTTCCATCTTGTTATCATAGAGTTCCCCTTCAAGGTCTTCCTCAACGATCTCAAGTTTCTCTCCCAATAAATGCAGAGAGTCGTCATCTAATGGTTCCTCAACCATTTCTTCAATCAAATTCTTGTCGGCATCCTCAGACAGAACTTCAGTAATGTCTTCAAGTATAGAAGGGGAGTCTTTGTCAACCACGCACTCGGTAATGGTAGTTTCTATGGCATGGTTGATAACAGTGCTATTGCCATCAGCAGTGCTATCTTCATCGGACACATTCACTTCATGACTATGATGAGGGTGACCATCATCATCATTGTTTATAATGATTATTTCATCTTCAGTACTCTCCTCTATTGGAGAGTCTTTCAGGCTATCTGTTTCTTTTTCATCTGTATCAGGTTCTTTCGCGATGCCGGCATCGTTTTGAGAAATGTCTTCGCCAGGTTTATTTCCTGCAGACAAATTTGTTTCAGTACCATTACCTGATAAAAAAATGAAAAATAAATTTAAAAAAAAATGAAATAAAACAAAATATAAATATCAGTTTATTATATATATATATATATATATATATATATATATATATACACAAACTGTAAAATTACATTAACCATAAAAATCAGTCTACAATGATTTTATATAGATTAGAAATGAAGAAAATAGGGGACTATTGAAGAAGATGAAAACAAAGCATCTAGAAGTAGTGGTAGGGGAAGGAGTAGAAATATATATATATATATATATATATATATATATAATCATCCACATACAGTACTGTTTCGCTGTTTCACAGCTCACCAGTGCGGCTAGACAAGCAACTACCTCAAGCCAGGATCGAAACCCTGACCCAAACGACAGTCAGAGCTTCTAACCGTTGCGCTATATATATATATATATATATATATATATATATATATATATATATACACAAATAAGTAAAGAAAAAAAATTTTTGAGTAGAAGCAAGATGGAGGAAAAGTCCAAACTTTATAGATAGTTCAATATATATTTGATACTGAGAGATATTTATAATCGTACCCCATTTCCAAAAGAGGGGAGAGATATGAGAAATATTTGGAATCAAGTCTTCCCTTTTCAGACCATTTGAAATCATAACAGCAAGTTTTAGTCTCCCCTCCATCAAGGCCAGAGTATTCGGGGAAATATCAGATATTTTGTAATTCATATGCAAATCTAGGAAAACAACTATGATTGAAACATTTTATGGCTGTAAAAAAATGCCAAAAATAGGCTCTGAATCATGGATGATCCCTTTAAGGGCAAATCTCACAATTCAGGTCATTACCTTTCCAACAATGATCAATAGTTGCTGAGATTTGGAACTTATAAAATTGTCAAAAAAGGTGGTGTGTATATATATATATATATATATATATATATATATATATATATATACATACATACATACATACTGGTAGCAAAATTGAACATTGAAATGCTGATATCTTTGGTTCTATGGGGCAAAACTGCATGTAAATTTGCAGGTTTTTTTGAATGGTTGAAATTTTATTAAAATTGGTAAAAATTGAATGGTTGAAATTTTTAAAATTGGTAAAAAATTGAATGGTTGAAATTTTATTAAAATTGGTAAAAAAAGGAATATATTTTTTCAAACCAATAAAATATGCCTACATTTGTATATATAATGTTCTGCAAGCCAGCTTCAGTTTTGTTGCTTCAGTTGTCTCCCCTGTGGCCTTGCCAGGCCACTAATATATGAAGAAGTTATTTTCACATGCGCATGAGAAAGCGGCAGAATTTACAAAATTATTTTACATCATTAAAAATGCCTTAAAACAAAAATGTTTATTTTAAATAGGAAGGAAAAGAAATAAGTTGAAATTTAGGACAGTGAAGAAAGCAAATTCCCTCCATCCTTATTTTGCTTCCATTACACAACTAACAGGAAAGTTTGAGGAAGGGGAGGGGGGATAGTTTTATCCTCCTTCTCTTTTGCATCCATTGTTAGAACAACAATATAAACAGTTTAAACAATAAATGTCTGAAGACAACGATTTGTGAATCATTAACGTTCTAGGGCAAAATTATGAAATTAACCTTTTCAATTGTGTGTGTGTGTGTGTGTGTGTGTGTGTGTGTGTGTGTGTGTGTGTGTGTGTGTGTGTGTGTGTGTGTGTGCGCGCGCGCACACGCGCGTAATGCAGTTTCACAGTATCACTGATTATCAGTAGTGTTTCAATTGATCCCAACCTTGGATACTTTCTATGATTAGCTATACCGTGTAACTACAGTAAAGTGTTAAAGCTAAATACATTGTATTATTTTTCTCGCAATTTTATAAGATATCAAATCGTTTATTTGTTTCTTGTCCTAGACATGCATCAGAAGCAAAAATCCATCGTTGAATTCCTAGCAAAGGTGCATTAAGAATGATGGTGACTATGTACTAAAGTAAATTTTGGAGCTGAAAAGGTCACTTGTTTTAATGGTACTACTCCCATCTTAGCTTTTTTGAATAAAAAAAAAAAACTTAAGGAGGCTTTACTTTTACGTGTATATATATATATATATATATATATATATAAAGTAGTAGCATTCCTGTGTGTGTGCATATGTGTACAACTCTCTACAGCCCACACCACTGGACCGATCATGACCAAACCCAGCATGATGACGGTCCTCCACCTAGGGATGGTGCACATCATTTTCCAAGGTCAAAGGTAAAGGTCATTTGGTGCAGCTCTTCATAAACTCCCTCACCTGGGTATGGTGCACACCAAGTTAGGGTTTGCCACGATCCGGGGGATAGCCAACTTCTTTGTGAATTTGAATCAGACCACCCTCCTCCAACCCCTATCTCCTCAACTAATCTTGATGAAATTTGGCATGATATTGGTCCCTAACAGAGGCCAAAATTTATTTTTCAAAATCTCATCCCCAATCACGATTCTTAGGTAGTTAGGTAGGTATATATATAAAGTTATAAAAAATATATGGCGATTAAGCTACACTAAATATTCCGCATTTCATCCACTCTAGGATTCTTCAGGCTTATGCGCATAAGCCTGAAGAATCCTAGAGTGGATGAAACGCGGAATATTCAGTGTAGCTTAAACGCCATATATTTTTTATAACTTACTAATTAGCTCTACCTACGTATTGAGCACTTTTGAAGTAAATACTTAAAGTTTACGCATAAATTTATACTTTCGTATATTAATTTTATGTGATTAAATGAAGTAGTTATATATATATATATATATATATATATATATATATATATATATATATATATACACACACACACACACACACAGGTCATGTCATATGCTACTGGTACCATGTAACCCAGTTCTACCTGCCTCAAGGTCGGGTCACTGGCGACTAAACTGGTTCCCCCACCAGACTTGTTTGGTGAGGAGGGTGGCTAGTCTCTCTGAAGGATTAAAAACAAGACCTTCCAAAGGGCGAATGAACCCTTTTTCGGGGTCAATGGCCAACTAGCACCGTGTGTGTTTGTGTGTATGTATGTGTGCGTTGGGGTGGAGAGGGCTCCCGTAAGCTGTGGTGAAGGCAACCTTTCTAGGAGAAGCAAATATCTCTAATTTAAAAAAACCATAAAGCGGGAGACCAGTACCCACATTAAGCTGGTCTGCAGTTTAACTTGTTGCTGGCTATGTTGCTCTTGCTTGTTGCTGGAGCTCAATATTTTGAACAGAGAGAGAGACTTAGCTGTCGTAAAAAGCTAAGACTCTGTAACATCATCTGTGTATAGATACTCCCTCAGGCATTTGTCTATTAAAATGGTCTTGTGGCGATGGAAGTCATTTTTGGGCTCATGGATTTTAAGTGTTTGAGGGAGTGCCAGTCGTCTGACAAGATGTTGCAATCAATCATATACACACGCACACACAAATCTCCCCATTTTTCCCCCCACCACGTCATATTTCCATCTCATATTGTTTTTCTTCTTAATCGTTATTCACCTCGATTTTAGTTCTGGTGAGCAAGGTGTGAAACCGGTCAGCTAGCTTTTCATATTTTATTTTTTTATTTCATCATGAATAAAATTAGTCTGTACATAGTTATCATATATATATTACTCTCATTCTCCTCGAACCAGGTAGATTGCTACTTCAATCTAAGGGACTACATTAGAGATCATGTTTACAAGCGTACTATGTAGGGAGTTGAGCGGCGAGATATCTGTATGTATTATATATAAATATCTGTACGTTAATATAATCAAGGAGGAATTCTAAAATCTAGCAATTCGAGGAAAGAAACTATTAGAGTAGAAGGCTTTCCAGCATCTAGATATCTCAACAGTGAAGGGGTGGGATTTTGTAGTTTGTTTTAGTATTTACTTCAACAGTGCCTAATACATGAATAGAGCTTAGTAGCAGTAGAAATAAATACTCTTGGAAACACAGAAATCAATATTTTAATCAGGCAATTATAACTGAATCTCTTCCATCTTGTCCTGATCAATTTTTATTAAAAAAAAAAAAAAAAAAAAAAACGCTTCAAGGTCATTGATTTGTTTTGCTTGCATTATTTTTTGTTCCTTTCTTTCTGTTTATCAAGTTGAAATTTAAGTGAGTCATTATTTTTGCATAGGGAATCCGAATAAAACAAATCGCAGATTGTGAAAGGCACAGGGAATATATGACTGCTGAAGCTTCCACACAGATCAACACAAATGCACACCCGTTGGCCCACTGGACAAGTTTGGCATAAGGTCACAAAGATAAGGAAGGAAAAAGATTTTGCAAGGTTAATCTTTTAATTCCTTGGAATTTTACAAATGATTGCTTATAAACAAGGACAAGTTTTTTTTTGGGGGGGGGGGGGATTTTCTGGACAGTTTGCATAAAATGCTAGAAGGTTCCAAACGAAAGTTTTGTGATTTTTTTTTTTTTTTTTTTGCAAACGCTAGCCAATTTTTTCAATGAAAAACATATTTTTCGTATTACAAAGATAATTAAAGGCAAAATTAATTGAAAAATGGAAAAAATATTTTTCTTTTTGTTACGAAGGAAATACTATTGGACAATTTTACAAAGCTTTAAGAAAATTAAAATTACCCCCCCCCAAAAAAAAAACATTGTAAAGTAAGTTTCATGAATAAATATTTATTGAATAATAAACAATTGATAGCAAACAAGAAATTTAAAAATAATTTTTATTGACATTTTTTTGTTCAAATCAAGACAGATATTTATTATTTTTTTTTTAATAGTAAATTAATTATAACAAATGTTTTCTTCAATGACGTTTGCTGCTACAATTTCATTAATTCAGTGTTTCGGTACCATTCAGCGTTTTATGTATAGTGCCGAAAATTGGAAGAGAAGCTGCCAATACCTTTAATATCTTTCCATTACGCCATTTTGAATTTTCGGATTTTAATCATGTCAAATCACACTTTATTTATTTTGATGGATTGATTGTTGCTATTTCTTCTGATGAGTTAAGGGCATAATAGATTCACTGATTGATATAATAGTTAAGTGATTGATTTTGCGCTACGAAACAGATACTGTCAAGAATTGTAAATGTTAATTAAATTAAAGGAATAAATAAGAGATAGTCAGCATCATGAATTTTGGAATATAGTTTTTTTTATCATTTATTCACTATATATATATATATATATATATATATATATATATATATATATATATATATATATTAGTAGGATTCATGTGTATGTGTCTACAACTCTCCTACAACCCACACCATTGGACTGATCATGACCAAACCTGGCATAATAATGGTCCCCTACCTAGAGATGGTGCACACCATTTTTCAGGGTAATGGTCAAAATCATAACCTATGCATATATACTCTCTTACAGCCCACACCACTGAACCAAACCCGATATGATCATGGTCTCTGACCTAGGGATGGTGCACACCATTTTTCAAAGTCAAAGGTTAAGGTCGAGACTTTGCTAGTAATACAATATGGACTATTTGGTTGGTTGTTTTGTCATATCAACAATTTTTGGATGATTTAATGTCAAATCCAGTAATTTTGGAAAATGTTTTTATGGCTCAAGTATTTACATCTTCAAATGCTTATTTATAGAGTTTAGTTTGATTGTTTTGTAGAGGAAAATTGTTTTTATTTTTCATTTTGCAGAACATGATTGAGTTTTGCAAAAGGAAAGAAAATAACATCAATGTTTAGTGCCTTTTTAGTTCAGGAAGGCCTGATCTGGTAGCACCATAATATTAATAAAAACAATTCTTATGCTTTATCCTTAAAATGGCAAGTGTAAAAATTATCGAACTCAATTGGATTATAAGTAAAAAAAGAAAAGAATAGTTATTTAAGTTAAGTTACTGTTGGAGGTTAATAGAAGAAAGCAAACACGCATTGTTTTTTTTTTTTTTTTTTCCTAGGCAACGTCAGATGTGCCTGCTTGTAAATTAATGAACGAATAAATAAATGCTGCAAAAAGTCCATTTCCTCTAATTTCCTAAAACATTGAATCTGCGTGTGTGCGTGTATAGAGAGAAAGAGAGAAATTTGATGAAAAGGTTAATGGAACGTCAGGGAATTTGGTCATGTAAAATATAAAAAATAAATAATAATTTCAATCTTCTCTTGAAATATTCCCATTGAGTAAGCAGGTACTTCAATAACTCACAAATAATATTGGCAAAAGATCATGATACATTTTATTGGTACACTGCACTATAGTATTTAGGTTAGTTTTGAGGGGCAAGGTATATATTATACTTATGTTTCATGCTTACGCAATCATCAGTGCAGGAAGTTATAATTACTGCTGATTGTAGTTAGTGTTCTACCTCTCAGCTAATAGGAATTAACATTTAAATCGAAGTGAATTAAGATACTTATGAAACCATATATCTATATATCTATAAAAGGAGAATGTGTGTGTGTGTGTGTGTGCGAGGACAACTCTCAACCTATATACTCAACAAATTTTTGATCTACAGACTTGTAATTTGGTATGTAGGGTATTCAGAAATGTGAACAACTTTTTAATCGGGTTTCAGCTGAAAAAAAAAGGGCTGCTAAAGGATCAAAACTGAAAAATTGGTGTGTGTGGGGGGGGGGTCATCAGATTTTTATGTTTGTCAACTGTTTCATGACTGTGCATGCACAAATCGTTCAAATGACAGATGATCGCTAAAGTATTTTTAAATAATCCCCTAAAAAGTGAGCAAGGGAGTTAATCCATTTTGAACTTTAGGTTTTTCCTTTTTTCATTATGTTTGATTACATTATATATATATATATATATATATATATATATATATATATATATAAAGTGATTTTTTTATAGATATTGTTTATCCCAATCAATTGTTTATTCATTAAAATTAGTTTTTTTATTATTTTAAACTTTAAATCAAGTGCGCTGAAAACTCAGGTCACCCTCAATGAGAGGAAACTTTTTAAAAGTTCACATTGAGTTCCACTTTTAAGTTTCGTATCCCATATTTTCTGGTCTGCACATGCATTCAACACATATCATGCAGTTACAACAAGAGAACAAAAGGTTTTAAATGGGGCAGGTCGTATTTCTTTTTCAGGAGTGACGGGGGGGGGCGTTAGAATGGTGTCAATTGGAAAAAGCTGAATAAATGATGTCAAAAAGAAACAGAGAGTATGGAGAGTGTTTGGAAGAGGAGACTTACCAATTGGTTCCTCTTCAAGGATTTCGTCTCGAGAACTTTCAGGTTTTTCTTGTTTTTGTGTCATCTCAATTTCTATCGTATTTAAGAGATCCATGTCGTTGGCTGAAATTTAAACAAACAAATATCACTATTTTTTTTTTTTTAACTCCAAAGATACTAGATGATTATACCTCCTTATTTGTCCATTCTTTTTTTTTTTCTTATTAAAATAAAAATATAAAAATAAACTTGAAAGTATTTGGAGGATCTAAATTTCAACATTTTTAAAGGCATCCTATTGATTTTTTAAAAAAGAAAACAGTTCCTAACATGGCATGAAGCCATCTATTATATAAATCTCACTTGTCTGTTTAAATGTAAAACTTTCGACAGAGGCGATGGATTTTCACGAGATTGGTATCGTTTTGAAACTTGACCCTTCGGACAACAAATATCAAAAAAATGGCTAAAAACATTAATTTCTTTACACACAACTGGGCATTTTTCTACAGATAGGGGTCGCGTTTTTCGCCAATATTTTCAAAAGTCACCTCCCCTTTTCGATTGACTAACCTTAATTTAAACCTTCACCACTTCTGGTTTGTCACTAGATGCAATGGCAAAGACATAGCATTTTTTTTTACACGTTCTGTTCCTCCTTCGCAGTACGGGTTCAAGCCTGCCTACTACCAATTTTATTTTTTTAAATTTTTTTTATTTTTGCTCAACACACACCTTGAAACACCCGAGCAATGCCGGGTACCCAGGCTAGTTTGATGTAAATAGGCAAGAGGGAAGAAAAAGTGAAAGAACTGGAAGACATAGGAAACAAAAAGGAATAAACTAAGAAAAAAAAAAAAAAATCAATAAAGCGAAGAAAAATGACTAAAATGTGTTTCTTAGTTTTAAGATATCATTTTTATGTTTACTTTTTCTCTTTTTAATTGAACTGTGTTTCACTGCTTTTTCTCTTTTTAATTGAACTGTGTTTCACTGCTTTTTCTCTGTTTAATTGAACTGTGTTTCACTGCTTTTTCTCTGTTTAATTGAACTGTGTTTCACTGCTTTTTCTCTGTTTAATTGAACTGTGTTTCACTGCTTTTTCTCTGTTTAATTGAACTGTGTTTCACTGCTTTTTCTCTTTTTAATTGAACTGTGTTTCACTGCTTTTTCTCTTTTTAATTGAACTGTGTTTCACTGCTTTTTCTCTGTTTAATTGAACTGTGTTTCACTGCTTTTTCTCTGTTTAATTGAACTGTGTTTCACTGCTTTTTCTCTGTTTAATTGAACTGTGTTTCACTGCTTTTTCTGTTTAATTGAACTGTGTTTCACTGCTTTTTCTCTGTTTAATTGAACTGTGTTTCACTGCTTTTTCTCTGTTTAATTGAACTGTGTTTCACTGCTTTTTCTCTTTTTAATTGAACTGTGTTTCACTGCTTTTTCTCTTTTTAATTGAACTGTGTTTCACTGCTTTTTCTCTGTTTAATTGAACTGTGTTTCACTGCTTTTTCTCTTTTTAATTGAACTGTGTTTCACTGCTTTTTCTCTTTTTAATTGAACTGTGTTTCACTGCTTTTTCTCTGTTTAATTGAACTGTGTTTCACTGCTTTTTCTCTGTTTAATTGAACTGTGTTTCACTGCTTTTTCTCTTTTTAATTGAACTGTGTTTCACTGCTTTTTCTCTTTTTAATTGAACTGTGTTTCACTGCTTTTTCTCTTTTTAATTGAACTGTGTTTCACTGCTTTTTCTCTGTTTAATTGAACTGTGTTTCACTGCTTTTTCTCTGTTTAATTGAACTGTGTTTCACTGCTTTTTCTCTGTTTAATTGAACTGTGTTTCACTGCTTTTTCTCTGTTTAATTGAACTGTGTTTCACTGCTTTTTCTCTGCTTAATTGAACTGTGTTTCACTGCTTTTTCTCTGCTTAATTGAACTGTGTTTCACTGCTTTTTCTCTTTTTAATTGAACTGTGTTTCACTGCTTTTTCTCTTTTTAATTGAACTGTGTTTCACTGCTTTTTCTCTGTTTAATTGAACTGTGTTTCACTGCTTTTTCTCTGTTTAATTGAACTGTGTTTCACTGCTTTTTCTCTGTTTAATTGAACTGTGTTTCACTGCTTTTTCTCTGTTTAATTGAACTGTGTTTCACTGCTTTTTCTCTTTTTAATTGAACTGTGTTTCACTGCTTTTTCTCTGCTTAATTGAACTGTGTTTCACTGCTTTTTCTCTTTTTAATTGAACTGTGTTTCACTGCTTTTTCTCTGTTTAATTGAACTGTGTTTCACTGCTTTTTCTCTGTTTAATTGAACTGTGTTTCACTGCTTTTTCTCTTTTTAATTGAACTGTGTTTCACTGCTTTTTCTCTTTTTAATTGAACTGTGTTTCACTGCTTTTTCTCTTTTTAATTGAACTGTGTTTCACTGCTTTTTCTCTGTTTAATTGAACTGTGTTTCACTGCTTTTTCTCTGTTTAATTGAACTGTGTTTCACTGCTTTTTCTCTGTTTAATTGAACTGTGTTTCACTGCTTTTTCTCTGTTTAATTGAACTGTGTTTCACTGCTTTTTCTCTGCTTAATTGAACTGTGTTTCACTGATTTTTCTCTGCTTAATTGAACTGTGTTTCACTGCTTTTTCTCTTTTTAATTGAACTGTGTTTCACTGCTTTTTCTCTTTTTAATTGAACTGTGTTTCACTGCTTTTTCTCTGTTTAATTGAACTGTGTTTCACTGCTTTTTCTCTGTTTAATTGAACTGTGTTTCACTGCTTTTTCTCTGTTTAATTGAACTGTGTTTCACTGCTTTTTCTCTGTTTAATTGAACTGTGTTTCACTGCTTTTTCTCTTTTTAATTGAACTGTGTTTCACTGCTTTTTCTCTGCTTAATTGAACTGTGTTTCACTGCTTTTTCTCTGTTTAATTGAACTGTGTTTCACTGCTTTTTCTCTGTTTAATTGAACTGTGTTTCACTGCTTTTTCTCTTTTTAATTGAACTGTGTTTCACTGCTTTGTCTCTGTTTAATTGAACTGTGTTTCACTGCTTTTTCTCTGTTTAATTGGACTGTGTTTCACTGTAATTATTCAATTATTTTGTTAATGGCATTATTTGCTTGATAAATTTGGGGAAGAAATAAATTTCAGAAAGAAGAGTTACACAAAAAAATCCATGAAAGCAGTGAACTGGAAATTTTTTTTTTTTTTTTTCGATTAAATATGAAATTCAATGAAATCGATTGTAAATTAAAATTTTGGTTTTAACAACACAGACCAATATTTGCTTGCCTTATAAGAAAGATGAAACAGATTCCTTCCTGTAGCTGCAGTAAAAAAACGTTATTGATCACAAAAGATCCAGGGAAGGGAGATGACTTCTAACAACATAGATACCAATTATTGGAATAAGTGTCCCCTGCTATGATACAAGAAGGAATAGAAAGAAAATGAAACAGGAAGGGACATTTTGATGATCCTCAATGGGCCTTGTCAAAAAGAAAATCATTACACTAGTACTCACTGGTACCCCTACCGATTGATGTAGAACTATCAGGGAATGTCTTAATTTTTAGTTTTCCTCGAAAGTCTCAGCCATTGTTGAAATGACTTCTTCCCTGTTTATGTCTCTGGTTTTGTACAGGTCTAGGAGGTCCACCCTCCTAAGCTTTATCTTTTTCCTTTAAGAATTAGTTTATTGTTAATTGCCTAAGACGTCCATACCAGGAATTACAGGGGAGGGGGGGCTCTTCTTTTTGGGCACTGGCTGTTCAAATCCCACTTTCCGACCCTTGTGTCACATCATCCCACCATTGAAGGGAGATTAATAAATACAAAGTCAGCAGGGATGTTCTAGGACTGTTTGGGATCTGAATTTGATGAGAATGGGATAACATACGTGTCTATTTCCATTACTTAATTTCTGCTTGTGGTATGTGGACATCCGAGCAATAGTTGTCATGCCATATCCCCTCCCAAATTATTATCAAATCTTAGATAGTCTCCATCTTCAAATGCCACCCATGGAATTTTAAATAAAGTTCTCGTAATCTTTTCTGCAATCAAACCACGCTTAATACAAAATGACTTGTTCACCAAGTTTCAGTCATGGATATCCAACAGTCTTTGCTTTATCACCATTCAATGATATGTGGAGGGCACTTTGTTTTGAGGACAAGGCTTAATGAGCATACAGTGGTCACCGGGATAACAGTGTGTTAATAGTTTATGGTGGAAATCGGGTAGAAACGGATTATTTAGGGGATCGGCCTAAGAACTTGTTTACATTGGACTTGAAGACAACCATAGTGTAGTCAGCTAAAAAGCAGGCCAACAGAACAGAGTTCCACAGGCGGTAGTTCTAGGAAATAAACTATGTTCATGGAATTTGTGTTTAGATTTATGCACAGATAAAGAGTGGTGGTGGGGGTCTTGGACTATTGATAGTGGTTGTAGCTAGATGAGTATTTTTGTGACAGTTTGGCAAGGGGGTGCCATTTGTAAGCATTTAAAGAAAAAGGGACTAATTTATAAATATGTGTGTTGTGTGTGAGTATATACTGCATATATGTGTAAATTAAATGGCAAAATAATAAGTTCGTTTTCTTTTATATGAATAAAGAAAAAATAACACTTCTATATAATAATAACAATAATAATAAAAGCGTCAACCCCGGTTGATACCATAAAAATTAATCATGAAGAGTAAAGGAAGATGGAAGGAACGAGGAAGAAAAGCAATAACCAGATTGTTACTGCATTAGTGTGAAGAGTACTGGGGTGGGTTATTGCCACAATAATTATAGTAGAGACCATTTGTTGTTGCCAGTAAAAAAAAAAAAAAAAAAAAAAAAAATGGTAAGCGGCTGTTGTGATAACACAAAGTCATTTGCATATTATCGAAAGCGGTGGAAAGTACTGGAAATCTGAGAATAATTGTCATTTAGACTCTAGGGAACATTACTGACAATCCTCAGTGAATAATCTCTGATGATGGCTTGTATGAGAACTTCAAGTGAGTACAAATAAACAAATAAAAATACTATTATTATCTCTCTCTCTCTCTCTCTCTCTCTCTCTATATATATATATATATATACTAGCATGGGTGCCTGGCGTTGCCCGGGTGTTTGAGGTGTATGCTGAGCAAAAAAAAAAAAAAAAAAAAAAAAAAAAACGGTCAATTTTTTAAAACTTTGACCCCTATTATGACCCCTTAACATTTGTTTTGGGCTCAAATCAAGTTATTAAGTTAGATCCATGTCCAAGGAGCCTATATCTAAAATTTCAAGTGTTTAGACCCCCAAATTGTCAGAGGAGTTTGGTAGAGTTTTCAAAGGTCAAATCTTTTAACTTTGACCCCTTAACAGTGAAATTTCTGGCCGAAACCCGATCACATAGATTTTCCCAAATCTCAGTACCCTGTATATCAAATTTCGAGTTTGTAGACTAAAAATTGACAGACTTATTGCGTAGGGAAATATACAGAGACACACAGACACGTTCACTTTTATATATCTATCAAATTTTAGTCATTCAATGAAATTGAATAAAAATTCAATAAAATTTTACCACACTGCTTTCAAGGACATTCACTTCGGATTTTAACATGCAATTTGGATGTTAACTTTTCTTTAACTTCCCTTACTCTATGACTTTTAATTACTCAATCAATTTTTAATTGTGATTTTCCTTGTATCACTGACTTTAGCAAATAAGGTGTAAATCATTATAACTATTTGCTAATATTTTCTCCACTGGAGAGATGGTAGACATCGAAATCCTATAGGATAAGGAGTTAAAATATTTCTAATGTATTCTTTGTCTTGCATAGAATAATAAAAATATTTTGATCTGAAACTCAAACATTTCACATCAAATTTTAAAATTCATTGAATGACTAAAATTTGATTTATTTGCTCTATCTTGTATATCGAGCAATTCTTATTTAGATGGGATAATACTTATAGAATATTACTCACAGGTTTCCATACCAACTGATTGTTGGATAATTGTATTCTGAAGAAATATGTATATATATATATATATATATATTTTTTTTTTTTTACTATAATAATTAAATACCTACAGACACTAGTGTTTCATCCTTTCGGGATTCTTCAGTGCAGGGTGTCACGATTACTACCAGTCGAACGATTCGAACACCGCGACACGAGACATCTCTGGCTCGATTAGCGGAGGCCGTATCCATTCGGCTATTATTAACCGTATGAAATAGCGTTGAATTTTAAACATTTTAATTTAAATGTTCATTAATGAAAACAAAGGGATGTAGTGTTTACCTGATATACATAATGGTAAACCTCAAACTAATATTAATAACAGTATTTATATATAGAAAATGTAATCCCAACTAAATAAAAAAGCTCAATACGCAATAGAGAGTAGAGCTTATTATAAGAAAAAGAAAATTAAACCTGTAAGTTGAACTTTACAATCAAAATTTATTGTTCAACTGAATACTCCAAAAAAACAATTTACAAAGTCCTTATTCTACGGAGTTTCAAAGAATGCTATTCTTATTATTCTTCTCATCAGAGGACATAAAGAAATCAGCAAATTATATTTGTAGCAATGCTAGAATTTGCTAGTTATAAGGCATTAAGTGAAACTGCAATTTATTGTAGTTATAAATTGCCAAATAAAAAAATGAAAAAATATTGGATATGTAAAAAAACTAATATAAAAACAAACCGCACATAATATTTCAGTTTGAATGAAACTCCTCTAGAGTTGATCCAAAATGCAAAATAGTTCTTTAGATAGAATGTATTCCAAGATAAATCCAGCGTGATGATGCATATAATCCGATTGGAAAGTTTTCAAAAATCCAATTGGAAAGTTTACAAAACAGCTGAAATAATGCAAATTGTTTTTTTTTCCGGGCAGTGCAGTAGTCCAAAAACAAGTCTGTCCCTAGTCAAATGGGATCTAATAGTAAGAAGAGAGAACTCTAAAATGAGAACCTTCATCCTCAGCTTAAAAAGAAAAAGCCAATGTAAATGTTTTGATTCTAGTTGATGGAACCCAAATCATTTGTTCTTTTTTTAACTTTGGAAATCAGTACTATATATTAGGTACAATATAATATTCAATAAAGAATTGGCTCTGTAATAATAAATACGAAATCCATATGAATTAAAATATATTTATGACCGAACAAGGCCAAGCACTCCTTGCTAGTTAATAATTTATTACTAATGAAGATTTGGTATCTGTCTGCCTGAAGTTTTACTAGTATTACTTCTGTGTATTATACTACTATTTCTGTTTTGTTGCCATGCTCTTAAACATTATATCCTCCCTTGTGAGGGAGGGGGGCACTCTAATAACGATGATAATATAGAAGTAAAGCGACTTTAATTCTGTAAATTTTTTAAAAATCTAACGATTTAACAAAGAACTCACGGAAAATGATATACAAGGGAGATAACCCTACTTTTAAACTATAAACCTTTATTACATTTCACACTTGGCCTTCGGGACAAGATCAAAGAGTAGTATCTGTTCTTCAGATGCTGCACTTCTATTTCTTGTTCTCTTTCGGTGGAGGAGAGATCCTTTACGACTGAGACAATTTTTATTTTTGTACCTTTTCTCCACGTTAAAAAACGCCCCTGGTGTCTAAGTCTGTCCCATGGGGAGGCATAGTAAATAGGTACATTTCTTTATATAAATTTACTGACGTATCTACTTAAAATAAAGAGAAGGAAATAATTATTGTTGTTGTTATAAACAATAGTTTTGTTTTTTCTACCCCTGAGCTCCTTTTGACATTCTTTAATATTTAAACCTTATTTTACTTAAAATACAATTATGATACACTTATTATAAAAAAAAATTCAGAACAAGACAGAAATTATACTTTAGAGGCCAAGAAAGTATATTTTAGTTTCAATTTTTTTTTTCATTGCAGTTTTTTTGTTTTTTTTTTTACATGGGGGTCACCACTTATCAAGGCTCGGAAGCCACTCGGGGATAAGGGTTATTGCGTGTACAGTAATCAATGGGATAGTATCATAGTAATCTTTAGTATTTTAAATTTGATAAAGTGTCTTACTTAAGGGGGCGATTCATCAGAAATTTGTTTATGTTGGACTTGAAGACATCAAAGTTGTAGTCAGGTGGGAACAGGCAAACGGAAGAGAGTTCTACAGGCATGCACTTCTAAGAAAGAAGCTTTGTTCATGGAATCTAAGTTTTGATTTAGGCACAGATAAAGAGTGGGGAAAATTACTGAGTGGTTTCAGCAAGACGGGTGTTTTTCATGAAAGATTCGCGAGGAGGGATCAGAGATTGGAGCTTGGACGATGTACAAACGATCTCCTTTCACATTATGTTCTTCAGTCCTGAACGTGCTACCTCAGAATTGTGTGAATGAACATGTTTCACTGTCATATCTTCAGATTTATGTATTGACTTTCATAATATTCCTAAGTTTTCTGCATTTCCTAATTATGATCATGGCTTAATAAAAGAGGGGGAAAAAAATAATTAAAAACTTTGCAAAAAAAAAAAATGAGGGGTAAAGTATGATAACGTACATATGCATGAATATGAGATTACCTTAGTGCATTACTAGCAGGGATACCTGATGTTGTCGGGGGGATCATAATAAAAGTAAGCAGATGTTAGTGTTACTCCCCCCTCCCCCCAAAGAGAAATTCCTTTATTCCATTTATTTTTTTTATGTGAGGAGTGAAAAAATAAAACTAAGGATGCCTCCCGAGTACTACTGAAAGTAAATTTCTCACACACCTTTCTTTGCAGAGAAATGACCTTGACATATCAAAGGCCTTTGATAGGGTATGACATAAAGGTCTACTTCACAAGATTTCCAGCTATGGTATAGGTAGAAATGTATTTTCAATTATTAAACCATCTCTCTCTGATAGGTTCATAAGAATAGTGGTTGATGGGCAGAAATCAGAAGCTCATAGTATTAATGCTGGAATCCTTCAGGGATCCATCCTGGGTCCAACTCTCTTC
The DNA here is from genome assembly GCF_053919585.1 of Euprymna scolopes. NCBI lineage: Eukaryota > Metazoa > Mollusca > Cephalopoda > Sepiida > Sepiolidae > Euprymna > Euprymna scolopes. The sequence goes on along the minus strand of NC_136509.1, from coordinate 27,643,164 downwards.
CTGATCTATATCAATGATCTCCCAAATCACATACTTAGATAATGCGTAGACATTTATGCTGATGACACTACCATATACGGCGGCATGTCAAAGGCTGTAAACAACCAAGTTTTCTCTCCTCTGATCTTGAGCATGTGGTACAATGGGGAAAAAAGTGGTTGGTTACTTTTAATGCATCTAAAACCAATCTATCTTAACATCATCATCTGGCATCAATTGAAATGAATGGCTCTCGCTTTAGGGAGGCTCCATGTTTTGACAAGCTTCTGGGCTTGACCTTTACTCCTGATCTGAAATGAAACACATACATCAAATCCGTTGCCAAGGTTACTGGAAAAATGGTGGGATCCTTCTATCGATCCAGTAGATGTCTACCTGCTGATGCCATTCCCTGCTTATATAAGAGCCAGGTACGTCCAAGGATGGAGTACTGTTGCCACATCTGGGCAGGAGCTGCTAAAAAGGCCTTATCCTGCCTTAACAGAGTTCAAAATAGACTTCGTAGCTTAGTGGTGGATGCCATTTTCTCTTCCCTGCAACCTCTTTCTCACAGAAGAGACATTGCGAGCCTGTCTCTGGTTTATTGTTATTTTCATGGCAAGTGTTTGTCTATGGTCCCCCCTCGCCAAACATTCACGAGAAACACTCGTCTAGTTGAAAACACTATCAATAGTTTCCCCACTCTTTATCTGTGTCTTGACTTAAACATGGATTCCATGAGCAGAGCTTCTTTCTTAGAACTGCACACCTATGGAACTCTCTTCACCTGCTTTCCAGCTGACTACAATATGGTTGTCTTCAATTCCAACGTAAACAAGTTCTTGATGAGCCGTTCCTTTAAAGTAATCCAATTTACCAAATTTACACTTCCAATGATTACTATGATATTGTCCCTTTGATTACTGTACACTCTTTAGCCCTTATCCTCGAGTGGTTTCTGGGCCTTGATAGGTGGCGATTCCTTTGTAAAAAAAAAATTAAATCTAGAGTTAGCGTCCTTCAATTTGAAAAAAAAAAGCTAACTCATTTCTAATCCTGTAATACAAGATAACATTAAAAATCATGTTAATTATTTGATAACATCAAACATCAGGTTAAAGTCTTGATAACATTAAACATCAAGTTAAAAATTTATTTAAGTCATGATAACGTTAAAAATCAAGTTTAACATTTGATGATACAAATGAATATTTGACTCCCAACGAATGAGTATTTTTTCTAAATTTTAGGGTTTTTCTTTTCTGGGTTATGCTGATTTAAAAAAATACTTTGTAGGGATTTGTTGTGTAATTTTCAAGTTTTATATGAAAATGCAAACACTCCGATAACTTCCCCTTATATATTAGACTAGCGAGGGTTCCCGGCATTGCCCAGGTATAAAAGAAGAAAAAAAAAAAATTGGTAGGGAAGTAGGCTCGAACCCGAAGCCTTGAGGGGAATAGACTGACAACTTTCCACAATGCTACGCTGGCAGAGAAGTGAGGAAGGGTGAAATTAAACGTTTAAAAAAGCAGGTGGTTAAACAAATGTGAACGTGTGGTTTTCTAGGTCAAACATCATGCTATAGTAGTAGAGAAAATGAAATCACAGCGCGAATTTTGTAACATAATAAAAGATTCAGATGACCTCATTTTGTAAATCGGACATATTATAATCTAGACAGTATATAAAAAGTTGTAAGATTTAGTGACTCCCTCCAAGCGCCTCCTACCAGGCAAACATACAAAAAAAAATGCACACACACACTTTCGCTTTTATATTATAGATTATTATATAGCCGAGCACATTTTTTGTCCAGTTATACGACAGTGCAGAAACAAACAATTTAAGAAACCCAGCATAGACAATTATCACGATTAGTTAGTAATAAATATTTTTCTACTTACTGACACTGTCTCCATCTATGTGAGGTGTTGCAATAGATATGGCACCATTGTGATTCTTGTGAACGATGGCACCATTGCGTTCAAACATCATATTTTCAGATTTCAACACGCTCCTCGTAGAATCGCTGAAAAAAGGGCAAAGAGAAAAGAAAACAACTTTAAGAAAACAAAAATTTTTTTGCTTGTCAATCATGATAAAACAATTCCAATATTCTGATTGTTTGTCAATCATGATAAAACAATTCCAGATTCTGATTATTTTTTGAATCTATAAATATATATGGAGTTTTCTTTTTTTAATTTTTGGGTTACTGTAAAGAAAAAAAAAAAAAATGTAATATATGCATCTATTCTTGCAACACTAAATTTACACTTGTATTTGCGGGGAGGGGGCTTATTTTTAGTTTAAAACCAAAAATTTTTTTTCATTTACACAGTAGCATCATCAATGGTAAATTAAGTTAAAAAAAAAATAAATAAATAAAATAAGCACAAATTTTTTGTGATTCCACTATTGATTCTGAGACCTTAAAACTTTAAATTTTTCTGATTCTCGATTAATCGTCTCAATACTAAAAAAAAAAAAAAAAAAAAAAAAGGCACAAACTTTTGTGATTCTGATACTGATTCCGTAAAACTTTAAATTTTTCTAATTCCTGATTAATCGTCTCAACACTAGAGCTTAAAGAAAAGAAGAAAAAAAAAAGCACTTGGTCGGTTTTAATGTGGGGGAATGAACAAAAATAAAAATTGTCTCTTCTTTAATGGTTTATGTTTAAACTGTAGGAGAAACCAAAAAAAAAAAAATCCCTCAACAATTAATAATGGCACTATGTTCGGTGTTATTAAAATGTTTATATATATATATATATATATATATATATATATATATATATATATATATATATATATATATATTTAAATAAGGGAGTAGTCACCAAGAATGTGTATTTTTTAACATTATTTTATTATTCCGTATCTTGGTTTTTCATTGAGAATTATGTTTGGATCATTGTAATAATGTTTTTAAGTCATTGAAATCGTTTTTACGCGCATTTCAGACGTTCTGTGAAGCGTCCTCGTCAGAAATTATTTTCAAATGTGTTGGAGATGTAAAAATGGCAATTTTCGTAGTTAATTTGAAGTTTTTCCAAGGGGTGGAGGCTTGTAAGTGTTTACTATTCATTGGCATGCTCAATTTTTATTACTCTTTTATTGGGCTAGTCGAGGGAGGCCGCTGACCTGGTTGTAGTCACTCTTTCTTTCTGCTAATGTTTTTTTCTTTTCATATATATATGTATGTGTGTGTGTCACATATATTACCTTATAATATTATATATTAAACATTTCATATATATGTGTCACATATATTACCTTATAATATTATATATTAAACATTTCATATATATATCTCACATATATTACCTTTAAACTAGCATTTCAGCCCGGCGTTGCCTGGGTGTTTGGAGGTGTGTGTTGAGCAAGAAAAAAAAAAAAGTGGTAGTAGGAAGGCAGGCTCAAACCCGCACCGCGAAGGAGAAAAAGAATGGGAAAAAAACGTGATGTCTTTGTTGTTACGACCACCGGCAAACCGGAAGTGACGTAGGTTTAAATTAAGACTAGACAATTGAAAACAGGGGATGACTTTCGAAAATATCGGTAAAAAAAGCGAGCCCTCCCAGTTAAAAAGTGTTCAGTTGAGGGTGAAGTAATTAATGTTTTTAGCCAATTTTTTGGTATTTGTCGTCTGAAGGGTCAGGCTTCAAAACGATACTGATCTTGTGAAAATCCCTCGCCTCTGTCGAAAGTTTTAGGCAGACATGCAAACATACATACATTTATATATTGGTAGCTCAAATTTTCGACCCAAACGGATTAAAAAGCTTGCCCTATCTCTGAATACCCTTTATGTAAAATTTCAAATGTTTAGATCATAAAGTGTAATTTGGTAGAGACTGCAGGGATCAAATTTTTAAAAAAATTTAACCCCTATTATGACCCCTTAACATTTATTGTTTTAGTCTCAAATCAAGTTATTAAGTTAGATCCATGTCCAAGGAACCTATATCTAAAATTTCAATTGTTTATACCCAAAATTGCCGGAGGAGTTTGGTAAGATTCTTAAATGTCAAATCGTTGAACTCTGACCCCTTAACAGTCAAATTTCTGGCCGAAAACCGATTACAAAAATTTTCCCAAATCTCAGTACCCTGTATATTAAATTTCGAGTCTGCAGACTGAAAATTGGCTGAGTTATAGCATAGGGAAATGTACACAGACAGACAGACAGACATACACTTTCACTTATATATATATATATATATATATATATACACCACATGTATAAACACATGGTATATTTAAACACCCTGTGACATTAATTCCATGAACTTTAGCCTTACAAGTCCTTATGGGGATGAAACACAGAAAATTCAAAATGTCAATTGCCATATATAGTTTTATAACGTACTACTAGCTTCTACTTACATACTTAGCACTGTTCAAATAAATACTGAAAATCGATACATAAAATATCATCTCCTTATGATATTTTATGTCTATACACAAAAATGTGTGTGTGTGTGTATATATATATATATATATATATATATATATATGACGGACTCTCTCATCGATTTCAACGTATGAGCTTCCGCCACAACAATTCAGTTGCTCGGAAATCCACACAGATGATTTGTTTATAGTGGTTAAGGCTTTGTGTAGAACCAACCACACTTTTTGGTATTACTGCTAAGCTTTGTCGGTGCAGATGACTGCCACGGAACAGAGTATACAGTAAATAGGTTTTTACATCAGAGTTTCCTTCTCCTAGATACATGTCTTAACGAAGACTAGGGGTGTATCTCTCCCAAGGAATTAATGCGCCCTCAGTACCAACCTGGAAATTTCTACGACTCGGCACGGTACATACAGCACCTAGACTTCCCAAATGGTCACCCATCTGGTACTGGGCAGGCTCAACATTGCTTAACTTCGGTGATCTGGTGAGAACCAGTGTATCAACATGATAGTGCCATATATATATATATATGGTATCCCAAAAAGATGTATACAAACTTTAAATAATTTTTAACTAGACTAGCAGGGCTACCCGGCGTTGCTCGGGACCGTATAAACAATGAAAAAACAAAAGCAGATATTGAACATATGTTTTATTCTTAGGGGAGAGGAATCTTTCATCTCAAGTTTTAGCGTTACAAACAAACATTTGTCTTTTATATATATAGATAATGACAGGTTTTTTTGGGGCCCCCCTCGAAGATAACTGATCAGTTGACCAACTTCTAGTGGTCCGTTTGACGTGAAATTTCGATATTTGTCATCCAGGTGATGAGGCTTCGATATGATACCAAATTTGTCAAGTTTGGTTCCGTCTTTCAAAAGTTTTAGCGTTACAAACAAACATACATACATACACACAGACGTTTGGCTTTTATATATATAGATGTTTGTTTTTTCTTTGCAGATTAAACTCATCGATCTTAATGATTGCAGCCAGGCTAATCCTTGAAGAAAAAAAATTCATTCTAAAATGCAACTGGAAGCATGAAAAGTGCAAAGCCAGCTAAGGAGTGTGTATACATATATTTGGGATAAACTGTATTTTTTTTTTTTTTACAAGGTGGTCACCACTTATAAGGCCCGGAAGCCACTCAGGAATAAGGGTTATTGTAAGTACAGTACGTTAGTCTGGATATTTAAAGTGTCTACTTAAGGGGGCGGTTCATCAGGAATTTGTTTACGTTGGACTTAAAGACATCCAAGTTGTAGTCAGGAGGGAAGCAGGCAGACGGAACAGAGTTCCACAGACATGCAGTTCTAAGAAAGAAGCTTTGTTCATGGAATCTACGTTTTGATTTAGGCATAGATAAAGACATATACACACATTCAGCTTTATATTATATATATCTATAATATAAAGCTGAATGTGTGTGTGTGTGTGTGCGTGGTCACGAATAGGCTCCTATATGGTTGACTATTTTAAAGAACTGATTACATATAATGATAGAAGATGTATCGAGACACAGGAATGGGTATGTTTGATCTGGCAGAACAGTGGTTCATTAAAATTGTGGGGTCTGCGTTCACGCCAGGTCCACAAAGTATGGAAATAAAAAATTTTAAAATTAAAAAAAAAAAACGTTTACAAGTGTTTTTGATATAGATGTACATAATAATACTTTGATAAGTATGTTTTAACTTAAATAGGGATGGTATAATAAAATTGTGGGGTCTGCGTTCGCGCCTGGCCTCCATAGAATGGAAATAGCCACAAACTTTAATGAAGACTTTTCATATCTATCTGCGTAAGTATACTTTGATAATTATGTTTCAGTTTGAAGAAATATGGTATAATAATATTATGAGGTGTTCGTTCGTGCCTGACCTCCATAGAATGGAAATATGTCACAAAGTTTAACAAGATTTTTTAATATAGATCCACAGAATATTGTGATAAGTGTTTCAGTGTGGCCAGGTATGGTATAATAAATTATGGGTTTTATCTATTTTATTTTTACTTTCATCATATTTTGCTTTGGTTTTGATACCCCAAATTCGAAGCTATCTCTTTCCAACCCTTCCTTTTCATAACCTATCATACTTTCATAAATCAGAGTCCATTTTCTGTAAGCTGTTTTTGAATCCAGTCAACGACGGGTACTTTTGCTAGTATATATATATATATATATATATATATATATATATATATATATATATATGTTATATAGTTTGATTTTATTTATCTATCCAAGCTACACATGTACATATAGACTTGAAACTTTGCATTTTTTTTTAAATTAACAGAAAGCTTCCTCTTGTCTCATATATATATATATATATATATAAAGAGCAAACAGTTAATAAAGCATGTTAAAAAACACTTTGAAAAAGAGTTAAAAATATTTAATTTGAAAAGGAAACACTTGATAAGTGGATAGTCCTTAATCCGCGGAGTTTCGAAGAAATACTTTCCTTCTCATCAGAGGGTAAGAATTAGCAAAATGCGGGATTGGATTTTGCATACAAAAGTATTTGATGAAACTGCGAGTAAGTCAAAGATCTTACTTGATAACAAAAAGTGAAGCAGAGGGAATATGGTGAAGAAAAAGGTACAATCCAAAAATATAACTCCAAGAAAGTTAATTGAACTTCCATTTGCACAAGTAAAATCCAAGGAAATCACATAATTGGAAGATGGTCCAAAATAATCCAAAAGGCAGAAATCCATGGAATAATTCACAAATATGTACAAGGAAAAAGGGGAAAATTTCCAATAATATTAATAAAAGAAAAATAAGATATGCTTTTCACACGGCTGCCGAGACATAATGTAAATAAGATCAGGGAAGAAGAAGAGGAAAAAAAAGATCAGGGAAGAAGAAGAGGAAAAAATTAAATGGGGATAGAATTAAATATAAAGTAGAAGAGCAATTGTCAAAATGAACCCAGAGAAAAAGATGTTAAAAGGCGCGAAAAAATATAGGGCAAAAAAATAGGTCAACTGAAATGTACAGGTTATTACTTAAAAAAAATGTCAGCAAGAGTTGTTAAAAGACACTAAATTGAAATAAATAAATAATAAAAAATAAAACATAAAATAAAAAAAATTTTAAGGGGAGAGGATGGCCGGTATCTGCAAATTCAGGATAAAGCAAGTATGTAAATGCATAAAGTAAAATATAAGTAAATATACATACAGGATATGAATGTGTGGGTAGATTGATATATTAGATAGATAGGAATATTTAAAGACTAAAACGGAAATTACAGATAAAAAATTGCAGATAAAAAAAAAAAATTATTTATACATATATATATATATATATATATATATATATACACATACATACATATATGTATATACTACCATGGATACCCGGCGTTACCCAGGTGGACATGAAAGTGACAACTTGGACCCCCCCCCCCCTGAAAAAATATTTGAATCAAAACAACTTTTGTTTCAATGAAAATAACATTGATTGTCCGTACAACCACAAAAAAAAAAAAAAAGCCACGTAGGCAGGCTTGAACCTGAAACGTGAGAGAGCGAAAGAAGGGGAAAAGGTAAGTGGCAAACACTTTTGCCAACCGAACTATGACGACTTACGATGTCATGACCCTGAAAACATAAACGCGTAAGTGACTTGCAAAAAATGGCATCGCAAAAACTGACCCTTTCCTTTGTAAGAAATGATCCCGTTTACCACCACAGAATTAATGTTTTTTTCTAATTCTCACATATTATGCACCTGACAGACTGCTCTTTCAGATGGTACCGGTTTTGACCCAGTCCGATGCAGCTGACAAAAGCTTTTTATAAGATATACAAACAAACACACAAACCGACATTTGAGACTTATATAATAGAAATAATTCTGAACCGGTTTCTAAAAAAGAAAAAAAAAAATAGATATCGGTAATATTAAATAAAAATAAATTAAATATATTATCAATATAAATCAACTTTACATACCAATCTTAAATAAAACACTTAAAACAATTATCTCGCTATAAACTATAACTAAAATACAGCTATTTAGTAAAATCGATTTTCCCTAATGTAATATGCAAATGAGGTTACCTCTTGAGCATATATTTTGCAAGAATCATACTATGTATAGAAATAAATGAAATAGGAAAGTAATAGACCTTTGATTAATCAAATTGTGGATAAACAAGCAAACAGACAGGAATATGAATGAATATATATATATATATAAAACTGATACATGTTTCGTCGTCTATGACTCATCAGAGTGGTTGAATCTAGCGAGATTCATTCATTTTCTTCATTTTTTTCCTTCTCTAACAATATGGCGGCCAATTTCGAATCTTGCAAGATTCAGCTACTCTGATGAGTCGTAGATGACGAAACACATGTCAGTTGATAATTATATTTTAAAAACAATATATATGCCGCTCCCCATATGGGGGTACTAAATTGGTTAGAGGTAAAATTATTCCCAACTCGCATTTAGGTAAAAATACACTTTTGTAAATAATTGAATTCATTCAAAACGTATTGCAAAAACAAAAACAAATAACTACATTATATATATATATATATATATATATATATATATATATATATATATATATATATATAAATGAATAGATCATCGTATAACGATTAGATCACTGTCTGACTGACGTAAAGAACATAAGAAAAAAATTAAAATGTTTAAATTCAACGTTATTTCACGCGGTTAATGGTAGCCAAATGGATACGGTCTTTGCTAATCGAGCCAGAGATGTCTCGTGTTGCCGAGTTCGAATCGTTCGACTAGTGTTAATCGTGACACCCTGCACTTAAGATTCCTAAAAGGATGAAACACTAGTGTCTGTAGGTATTTAATTATTATAGTAAAAAAATAATTATATATATATATATATATATATATATATATATATATATATATATATATATATATATATATATATGTATGTATGTATGCATGTATGTATATATATAATTTATTAATAAAACAGTAATCTACAGACATGCATGTTTCGAGATTCTACCTCCTGTCAGCGTAACTTGACTGTTTCTAAGAAGCGAACCTGAGATCATGTGCATTATGTTCTAGTGCGTTAACCGTTATGCCACAAAGTCTTAGATTTGCATATGTAATTATAGATGTGTGCGCATGCGTGCGTCAAAGAAGTCAAACATTTGAATGTCAAAAGAATTAATTTGATAACGAGCTGGCAAGTGATGATAATAATAATCTTTTATGTTTTATTTTGATTTCCATCTATTTATAAACTCTGAAGTCCACAAAGTTTATGTCGGTCTTAAAAAAAAAAAAAAAAAGAAAAAAAAAAAGATCTATTCTTCATTTTTATCATCTGATGGCACGAAAAGAATTTTGTTTCAACTGACTCCAACAAAAAGAAAAGAAAAATACTTATTTTGATCATTGGGAAAAAATAAAAAAAGAAATAGATCTATTCTTTTAAAACAAACATTATTAAGTCCATTTGATGTATGCGTTTATTGATGAAAACGTTTATTTCATACTTGAACCTGACTGACTTATGGACCAAGACTGAGCGGAGAGCATTTTTATAGAGATTACTTTGAGAGACCAAAGAAAATGCTTGATTGAAACTCAAACATGACTGACAGGTTATTTCCATCACAAAAAAAAAAAAAAAAAAAAAAAAAATCCAATCATATGTTTTGGTGCATGTGTATGCAAGAAAAATGCGAGCATGAAAAGTAATATGACTAAGCTTAAACATGGAAAAGTAAAGGACTAATTGTTAACTTGTTAAAACTGGAAAAGAAAAGGACAAGATATGGGGTTTTACATATCCACCAAAGAAAATAATCTAATGGGTTTAAATCATATAAACAAGGTGGTCAGTTGACAGGTCCATTTTGTGAAATTATTCGTTCATTAAATGTTTCTTTAAGTAAATTGATCATATTCTTTGCAATTTGGAAACACTGCTCAGGTGTCAGTTTTTTCATGATAAATTGCCAAACCAAGCTGAACTCTAAATAGCTGATAGTTGCAAAATCTACAATTAAAGAAAATAGCTGTCAATTTAAAGTTTATTGCCTCTAAAAAAAAAAAAAACACCATATATCTATCACAATAGAAAAATACGAGCATGAAAAGTAATATAGTTAAGCTTAAACATGGAAAATCTTGTTTAATTAGTATTGAATGATGATGTAATATTTGAATTTTCAAATGATAATCTGCATCATGATCATGCCCTCTCCCCTAAAAAAAAAAATTTTTTTGATTACTCCAAATAAACTTAACATTGATAGAATATTTATTAATCGATAACATTTATTAAAAAAAAAAAAAAAAAAAAAAATGGTATCTGAATTTTACTCTCTTTGCATAAGACTTACTTAAACTAAATATATCCCATATTTTAACACCTAGCATCTGTGTCTAAAACTTAATGATGATCAATTAATTAGCTTAGGAGAGAATTCCGTATAGTTGAATATATAAACACACTCATATAATAGTTATCCATAGACACATATTTGAATTTTAAAATGATAGTTTGCGCCCATGTTATGGCCCCTGCCCTAAAAAAAAAAAGAAAAAAAAAAAAGAAAAAAAAAAAAGAAAGCTTTAAAACACTCCAAGTAAACTGGAAATTGGAGAATAATTATTAATTGATAACATTTATTGTTAAAACCAAAAGACATCTGAATTTTACTTTCTATAATCAACTAGCAGTTCCGCCCAGCTTTGCTCGGGTCCTATGTACTGTTCATAAGGTTATGTGCATATGTATATATTAAAAAGTGTTAATATGTAAAATAATGCTTTTCTGTATATTAGTCTTCCTTAACTATCATAGAGAAAAGACAGACAGACATTTTCACTTTTATAGATAGATAGATTGGATGCAATATATAGTAATGATTTAAAAAGTATGAAAAAAAAAAAAAAAAAAAACTCATGCGCCAACACCGAGAATCGAAACCAAAGCGTTCAGCTCTCGATTTATTTTGCCTCTGCCGTCAATGACTGGGCTATGAAAATATGTTTACTGCAAGGCTAAAAATTAAAACATGAACCAATAGCTATTACGTTATGCATTCGTAATGCCGGCGTTCGACCTTCACCTGGCAATTTTTTTTTTTTTTAAATTTTCACACTTTTGCACCGATTTTTCCGGGCTAAAACCCAAATATAAAGTTTTGCCGGGATTCAAATACCTTATATATGAAGTTTCATGTCTGTAGACCAAAAACACTAGAAGTTTGGTTGGCAAAATTTGTTAAAAAAAAATATATACGTACTAGCATTTCAGCCCGGCATTGTCCGGATGTTTGAAAGTGTATGTTGAGCAAAAAAAAAAAAAAAAAAAAGTGGTCAATTTTTTTTTTAACTTTGACCCCTATTATGGACCCTTAATATTTATTGTTTGGGGCTCACATCAAGTTATTAAGATAGATCCATGTCCAAGAAACCTATATCTAAAATTTCAAGTGTTTAGACCGAAAATTGTTGGAGGAGTTTGGTAGAGTTCTCAAAGGTCAAATCGTTGAACTTTCACCCCTTAACAGCCAAATTTCTGGCCGAAAACCGATCAAAAAGATTTTCCCAAATCTCAGTACCTTGTATATCAAATTTCGAGTCTGTAGACTGAAAATTGACATAGTTATTGCGTAGGGAAATGTACACAGACACGTTCACTTTTATAGATATACTAGCATGGGTGCCCCGCGTTGCCCGGGTGTTTGGAGGTGTATGCTGAGCAAAAAAAAAAAAAAAAAGGGTTAATTTTTAAAAAATTTGACCCCTATTATGACCCCTTGAAATTTATTTTTTTGGGCTCAAATGAAGTTATAAAGTTAGATCCATGTCCAAGGAACCTATATCTAAAATTTCAAGTGTGTAGAGCCAAAATTGTTGGAGGAGTTTGGTAGAGTTATCAAAATGTCAAATCGTTGAACTTTGACACCTTAACAGCCAAATTTCTGGCCGAAAACCGATCACATGAATTTTCCCAAATCTCAGTATCCTGTATATCAAATTTCGAGTCTGTAGACTTAAAATTGACAGAGTTATTGCATAGGGAAATGTACACAGACAGACAGATACACAGACACTTTCACTTTTATAGATATATAGATAGATTAGTTTAGGAGTGAATTCTGTATAGTTGAATATATATATATATATATATATATATATATATATATATATATATATATAGCTGTCCATAGACATGTGTTTTTCGATCACTAGAGCTAAATGTGGCTGACTATTATACGATTCAAACCCATGACCACAGAGACTGTAGTTAGGCGTGTTAATCATTACGTTAGCCTCCCTGACAGACTGTTTCACTGTATTACCGCTTCTCAGTGCTGTAATACAGACTAGCCCCCACCCCAAGTCAGGAATCAAACCTATTACTATCTAGTTAATAGTTCTATGTGGGCTATGAGATCAGTGCTCATAAATCATATTTTCAAATATATATATATTTTTATATAAATATTTAATTGCCACTTTTAAAAAGGTCTCAATTCGGATATTTACAAAGAACTTTGCATTACCCTAAGTAAGAAGCAGGTGATATCACTTTACAAAAGTGCTTTACTCAAGAAGAGGATGGGGACTGTTTCTCTGTATCACAGCTCTTCAGTGCAGCTAGACTAGCACCCATCATCGAACCTACAACCAACTAGTTGGTAGTCAGAAGTTTACTATCAGAGCTATGGGATAAACATAGAAGCTTTGTTAAATACAATGTATTTAGAGTGTATTTTAAATTATTTGTAATTTGTATGTTAAATACAATGTATTTAGAGTGTATTTTAAACAGATTCTATTGGAAACTACCAATGAAATAACTTAGCCAGATTAGTCATCAAAAAGCGTAGGAGAAAACCTTAGACGACTGGCCAAGATCACCATACAGCGTCATGAATAAACAGATATCCCATATATACAAGGACTGGAGCTCAAAGTCACCAAGGGCAACATACGTCAGATTTGTCAAGGAGATCAATGACTTACAAGACCTTCCGGCAGACTGGTGAGAGGAAGTAGACATGCAGTCAAGAGGCACGACAATAACGTATAGCCTCTCTTCGAAACTCAAGACGAACATCTACTTTGAAAATGTCACATGAAATAAAATTGTTAAAGAAATTATCTTCTGTCTCTCTCTCTCTCTCTCTATATATATATATATAAAAGGCAAAATGTGTGTGATCATTTTATGTATGTCACGCAAAGGCTTTTTTCGACGACGCTCCCCCGGGGGGGGGGGGGGGTTACTATCGCTTAGAAGTGTTTATATACCCCCTAGATAATAATATCTAGGATTTGGGAACGCAGGTCGCGTCTAGATTTATTTACAGTGACTTTTACAAAATTATTGCTATTTCAGCCCGTCTTGTGTTCATTCAGTTTTTTGTATAAAACCGAAACTAATTCAAAGCTAAGGCTCTGTTCCCGGCATTCGCACTGGGAAACGTGCAGAAGCAATCAGCTTTGATCAATGTGGGGCCAAACTTCTTATATCAGACAATTACTATTCAATTTGGACATGGGGAGCTGGTTTCCCCCTCCCCAACATCTTGGGGAAAAAACCAGTCAAAGTTGGGTAAACAAACTCAAAAACTGCGCAACTTCTATTTGACCTCATTAATGAGGTCAAATAGAAGCAGAAGACTTAACTTTTATTGTGGCCACGTGTCAATTCTGTTTTTAATACTTAAATAAATAAATTCAAACGTGTTTCCGTTAGTATTTCGTGGTGGCCCAATGGTTAACGTTGCATGTTTTTTTTTTTTCAAAGTTTAATTTCCAACTAAGTGTGGTTTCTGTTTTACAGGTGTTTGAACTGAGTCAGGTGTGAAATGGAGCCTGTTGAATGTCGAGCAGTGATCCGGTTTTTGTATTTGAAAGGATGTACACCACAGGAGACTTTTGATGAAATGAAAGAAACTTATGGTGATAATGCCCCATCATATGACCTTGTAAAACGCTGACATCGTGAATTCAAACATGGCCAGAAGTCTGTAGAAACAGCTCCCAGACCTGGTCGACCTCCCCCCTTCTGTCATTGATGAGGCATCTGTCCGTCAAGTTGAGGCTGCCATTTTGGAAGATCGGCGCATTACTATTCGCCAAATAGCTCAAGATGTTAAGATTAGTACAGAGTCTGTGGAAACTATCATTCATGACCATTTGCATATGCATAAGGTGTCTGCCAGATGGATTCCCAGGTTGCTCACACCATTCCAGAAGCGAGAATTCCTCGAGTGCTCGAGGATGATTTTGGAGATGTGCCAAGAAGATGAGTCAAAGTTTTTCAAAAGATTGATTAAACAGAATGAAACCTGGGTCCATCACTATGATCCAGAGACCAAAGCCCAGTGAATGCAGTGAAAGCACTTGGACTCACAACCTCCAAAGAAGGCAAGGGTGCAGCCTTCCGCTGGCAAGGTCATGCTCACAGTCTTCTGGGATCAGGACGGAGTAATGATGACAGATTTCCTGGCAAAAGGTACCACAATTACAGGAGCCTATTATGCTTCACTTTTGAGGAAATTAAGGGAAGCTATCAAAATCAAGAGGTGGGGCAAGATCAGCAAAAGTACCCTCCTCCTGCAGGTTCACAACTCACATGTCGCCAGATCAGAAGCACGGGTGTGTGATATGAAATCCTGCTCCATCCTCCCAACTCTCCTAACCTTGCACCCTCTGACTTTCACCTATTCCCAGCCATGAACTTGTTTTTGAAAGGAAGGAGTTTCCCAAATGATGCAGCCTTTATTTCTGAAGTCACGTCATGGTTGGAGGACCAATCTGGGGTGTTCTACAAAAACGGTCTCCAAAGCTGCATCAAACGATGAGAGAAATGCATAACTCTGGGTGGTTCTCATGTAGAGAAAGACTAATAACTGTGCCAAGTTTCGTTGCTCTACTGCTATGGGAAGTGGGTCAGGGGCATTACTTATTGCACACTCCTCATATTTGCTACTAGTCTCTCACTCTTAGACAAGGTTCAAAAGAGAGTCGCCAACATAATAGGTCCTGCACTTTCAGCTAGGCTTCAACCGCTGTCTCATTGACGAAATGTTGCATACCTCTGCCTGTTTTACAAGTATTTTAATGGTAAGTGCTCCGACAAACTACAAGCCCTTATACTTCCCTCAAGATAAATACCCTTGACAAACCCAACAAGCAGCAAAATCCCACCCCTACACAGAATTTCCCAGATGTAAGAAAGCCTTCTACTCTAATAGTTTATTCCTTAAGACTGCTTAACTTTGAAATTCCCTGCTTTCCTGACTGTACTAACATGCAGAAGTTAAAGTGTAATGTAAACAGACATCTTGCTGCTCAACTCCCTACATAGTACGCCTGCAAATTATGCCCCAGATAGTAGCCCCCTACATCAAAGTGGTACTGTGCCTTGTTTGGGGTGAAAATGCAATTAAAAAAAGAAAAAGAAACAAGTATAAGAAAAATACAAATAACAAACACTGATCCAGCTGGTCATGAGTTGCATAGTGGATATTAAAACTGACTTTTCAGAAAATAAAATGAGGTTAAAGTCTATTTATATTTATTGTTGAGATAATATGGCAAATAAATAAATAAATAAATTCATGTTTTTTTATTTTTAAATGATTCCCACGATTTCTCCTATTTCACAAAGCAATAAAAATGAAATATATATTTATTAACCACT
Source organism: Euprymna scolopes (assembly GCF_053919585.1). Lineage (NCBI taxonomy): Eukaryota > Metazoa > Mollusca > Cephalopoda > Sepiida > Sepiolidae > Euprymna > Euprymna scolopes. The sequence goes on along the minus strand of NC_136509.1, from coordinate 27,627,055 downwards.
ATAAGAAAAAAAAAGAAAGAAAGAAAAAACACTTATGCAAAGTATAATAATTGATGACTTTAGAGGGTGGTACTATCTCTTCCCCTCCTTCATCCAGATGATTTTAGCACCACCCTGAAGGTCTTCCCAGTTTTACTTTTTTGTCCCCTGAAAGGCCATAAAAAAAATTATATAGAGTTGCTTTTTTACCATTATAACATAAAAACAAAAGCATTACTGCGCCAGAATGTTAATTCTGGGAAAAAAAATAAATAAATAAAAAAAAAACTCCGTTTAAACATATAAACTTGTATCTTCTTCTTTTACCATGAAATGAAATAAATTCTGCCTATTTCTCGACTTAAGTTATCAATAGCTTTCATTCTACAAAATCAATATTTTGTAAGGAAAAGAAGCATTAACCGGCCTTCGAATTCATGACGATGCCGGAAGCATAGGTCGAAACTCCTTTCCCTTATAAGAAAAACAAAAAAAAAGGCATCAGTAAATATCAACAACTCGGGAACAAATTCTAAAACTTAAAATAATAAATTTTACTTAACCAGAAGTAGTTTATTTTTGTGTATAGGAGATGTTCAAGTTATAGCCATTCTTGAATGTTTTAGATTTCTTCATAAACACTAAATTAAAAAAGATTAAAGTCCGTTAATAACACGGAACAATGTACATTTTTAAAAGATGAAAGTTCAGAATCATCACACAAGTGAAAAAGAATATTGCGTAGTTGTAAGTGTACGGTTGGAAATCTTTTGTGACCGAGGAAATCGTTATAGTCAACTTTTTTTTATGAAGAAAACCCCACGTACTAAGTATACCATTGTGAGCAAAAAATATTCATCCATTCTTGTTTGTATTAGCTTCATTAGTACAGGGATTGAGTAATTTGTCCGTTTGCAGTTTGAACTTAACATTCTTAGCAGTGCGTTTTTTTACGTCCTCTGACGGAGTCGGACGCAAGTGATAATTATGGACAGCACAGCAGTGATGGTGACTTGCGGAAATGCTGTCTAGACTTTATTATTTTTGGTGCGTTGACCCTTTTATATTGGCTTTCTAGAATGTTCCAACCCATTCACTGTCTACATATGCGAAGAGACAAAAAAATAGACCCATGGATTTCTGCGTACAAAGACCTTATTACAACCATGATTCTACATGTCGAGAGAATGGTGAAAAAATCAAATTGTTCCTGAAATTAATAAATTCTGATGAATAGATTCTTTTGATTACGTGACGAGCGACTTGATTTAGCTGGTCACTACAATTTTATTCTGAATAGCTAGTTCATCTTATGGATAGTGCCATCATGTTTTTCAGAACCATAAACGGTTATTAGATTTCATTCCTTTCAGAATATATTTTATCCGATTAGGAAAATTATTAAAATGGAGACATTTAATTAGTTTCAAATACATAGCTAACAACAAAATATGGTTAAAGTGCTGATATATACAAACCAAACACTCGCTTTTCTTTCTACTTAAATGCACACGTTCGCTTTGGTTTATATCGTCAGCATGGTGACCACTAACAATTATTAGGGAATGCATTGGAAAATAAAGGTCATCTATTATATAAAAAGGAAAATGTGTGTTAGTGTGTGTGTGTCTGCCAAAAACTTTTCACAGACAGTGACAAAATTAGTATCGTTAGAAAGATCAATCTCTCAGATGAAAAATATGTAAAAATTGGCCAAAACATTAATTCTGTGCTGGTCAAGTGGGCCGTTTTTTGCAGGAGGGGGGGGTCACTTTTTGCATTGAGATTTTTGCAAATCATATGCCTAGCAATCTGAACGTACATTTAAAAGCGTTATTTCGACCCTTAATGATGTTATAAGTCATTGTGGCCGTGACAGCTAGCGTGTTAGCCTTTTTCATTTCCTTTTCCTCTTTTGCATTACAGGTTTGAGCTTGTCTACTGCGGCTAATGTTTTTTTTTTTTTTTTGGTGCTCGCACGGGTACTCACTGCTATTTTGATTGAAACAAAGGTTTTGATTTGGGTTTTTTTTTTTTTTTTAGGACTGGGGATTGCTCAATATCCTTAGTATACCAATTCCCTCCTCCCAGGCAATGCCAGATACCCCTGTTAGTAATATCATAAAAACTACTTGTCGGTGACAATTTTAAATGTGATATTCATTCAAAACACACCCAAATACTAAAAATTAACTTTTGAAAGGTGACTCTTTAGTTGGCACTAAAATATCTTGAAATCACCGACCCAGCTTTGCTTGGTAGTCTATATTTTTATTATCTTAGGAATACTGAGCGCTCCTCCCGGCGAAAACTGCAAAAAAAAGAAGAAAAAAAATGCTATCAGCCCTAACAGGGATATACATATATTGATATTCCCTAGACACTTCCTCCTTTGGAAGAAATCAGTTCAACTTGCCTAGGTTTAATGCTGCTGGCTATAACACTATGGGAGTAATAACATTGATCAAGCGTATGAATTGCATTTGATTACTTATGGGGCATTCATGAGAAATTTTTTTTTTTTTTTTTGTACATTGAAATTGAAGTCGATTAAGCTGTAACCAGCAGGAAAGCAGCCTTGTGATAATGTGTTCCACAGTTAAAAATTCTAATAAAGAAGCTCTGTCTATGAAAATTTTAACGTGATTATCGTTCATCATCTTTCAGCTGGTAATTGTTTTCATTTCGTTAGGCCTTCTCCTCAAGTGGCTTCTGGCCTTGATAAATGATGCCCCCCCCCACCAAAAAAAAAATATGTTTAGATACCAGATGACCTCATCCATGCTACCATCAATCCAGCCCCACTCCATGGTGAGGAGAAACGTCAGCTGAAAACCTGGCTTAGCACGGTGAAGATCCTGCGTTCTAGCCTATATGGCGTGCGCCACTGAAACCACGAATGATTGGACCTGATATCGATTGCAGCTTCAAATCGACATGCCTGAACGGCATCTATACGAGATGCAGAGAATTCAGTTGGAGGAACCAGCTCAACTAACTCACAGTGAATGCTGACACAACAACAGCAATAACAATATGGAAGACCCCATATATTGTAACTATTTACTATGCCTCCCCACGGGACAGAGTAAGACACCAGGGTCGTTTTTTAACGTGGAGAAAAGGTACAAAAATAAAAATTGTCTCAGTCGTGAAGGATTTCTCCTCCACCGAAAGAGAACAAGAAATAGAAGTGCAGCATCTGAAGAACAGACACTACACTTTGATCTTGACCAAAAGCAGACCCCATATATTGTAGCAATTCAAACAAGATGTCTACCTCCAATTCACATTTACAGTTGTATGACCAGCATTTTCTAATGATATTTGTAGAGTAAAAATCTAGTTTGGCTTGTCTTATGAATAAGTGTAAGAAGAAACTCATTTCCTGCAATTTTAACATTTCTTCTTTGAAAATTGGCACTAATATCATCATGGCATTGTTTTCAAAAATAAATAAATAAAAAAAGATATCTTGTATAAAATCATATCAGCATCACCAAATTCATGTTTAAATGTCAAACAGGTTTTGTTATTTGAGAAAACAGGAAAGGAAAATTATAATTCACAAGAGGAACACACACACACACACACACACACACACACACACACACACACACACACACAAACGTTTCATAAATAAAGTTTGTCTCCTTATTGTTTCTTTATTATCAATAGATTTCTTCAAACAAAAAAAGTCAATATTTGATTCCGGATTGATATCAATATTTTCTTGTGAATCGTTGGATATTGTTCAGAAGAAAATATATTTCGATTTAATACCTCCCAGAAAACACTTTGTCTTGGTTAGAATTATTTTCAAACGCCTATCAACATAAACAAATGGGACAGAACTCTTAATTATGAATATTCAGTTATCACCTTTGGTTTCTAACAAAAAATATCTTGAAAAAAATAAAACGACATAAAACATTTCCAGGCAATGCTGGGTGAATAGGACTATCCACTCATTTTCTGCTTCCTTCTTAAAATTAAATATGTTTTTAACTCCTTTTCGAAGTGTTTTTTAACATGCTTTATTAACTACTTGTTCTTATATATATATAAAATATATACACACACACTAGCAAATGTATGTATGTATGTATGTATGTATGTGTGTGTGTATGTATATATATATATATATATATATATATACTGGCGTTGCCCGGGCGTTTGGAGGTGTGTGTTGAGCAAAAAAAAAAGTGGTAGTAGGAAGGCAGGCTCGAACCCGTACCACGGAGGAGTAAAAGAACGAGGGATAAAAATGTGATATTTTTGCCATTACGACCACCACCAAACCGGAAGTGACGTAGGTTTAAATTAAGGCTAGACAATCGAAAAGAGGAGATGACTTTCAAAAATATCGGTGAAAAAAGCGACCCCTCCCTGTAGAAAAATGCCCAGTTGAAGGTGAAGAAATTACTGTTTTTAGCCAATTTTTTGGTATTTGTCGTGTGAAGGGTCACGCTTCAAAACGATTCTGATCATGGTCAAATCCATCGCCTCTGTCAAAAGTTTTAGGCAAACATGCAAACATACATACATACATTTATGTATTGGTAGCTCAAATTTTCGACCCAAACCGATTAAAAAGCTTGCCCTATCTCTGAACACCCTTTATGTAAAATTTCAAATGTTTAAACCAGAAATTGTCTCAGTAATTTGGTAGAGATTGCAGAGATCAAATTTTTTTTTTTAACTTTGACCCCTATTATGACTCCTTAACATTTATTGTTTTGGGCTCAAATCAAGTTATTAAGTTAGATCCATGTCCAAGGAACCTATATCTAAAATTTCAATTGTTTTTACCCAAAATTGGCGGAGGAGTTTGGTAGAGTTCTCAAAGGTCAAATAGTTGAACTTTGACCCCTTAAAAGCCAAATTTCTTTCAAAAAATGGATTACAAAGATTTTCCCAAATCTCCATACCCTGTATATCAAATTTTGGGTCTGTAGACTGAAAATTGACAGAGATATTGTGTAGGGAAATATACACAGATAGACAGACACTTTCACTTTATATATATATATATATATATATATATATATATATATATATATACATACTAGTAAATGTACACGGCATTGCCTAGTGTTAAATTTGTCAAGGTCATATTTGGTGCGGCTCTTCATAAACTCCCCCACCTAAGGAAGGTGCACATCAAGTTAGGGTTCGCAACCATCCCTAAGTGGGTGAGTTTATGTAGAGTCGCACAAAATATGGCCGCAACTTTTGAACTTAACCTTGAAAACTGGTGTGCACCATCCCTACGTGAGGGATTATCACAGTGCCACGTTTGGTCATGATCGGTCCAGTGGTGTGGGCTGTAGGAGAGTTGTAGACACAGACACACACACTATTACTTATATATATATATATATATATATCCTTATATACCTCACCCTTTTTTTAACCAAGTAAGATCTGTGACTTACTTGTGATTTCATTAAATACTTTTACATGCAAAATCCGATCCCGCTAATTCCTGCCCTCTGATGAGAAGGAGAGTATTTCTTCAAAACTCTGCGGATTAAGGACTATCCACTTATCTTGTGCTTCCTTTTTAAAATTAAATATGTTTTTAACTCTTTTTCAAGATGTTTTATTAATCATTTGTTCATATATATATATATATATATATATATATATACTAGCATGGGTGTCCGGCGTTGCCCGGGTGTTTGGAGGTGTATGCTGAGCAAACAAAAAAAAAAAAGGTCAATTTTTTAAATTTTGACCCCTATTATGACCCCTTAACATTTGTTTTAGGTTCAAATCAACTTATTAAGTTAGATCCATGTCCAAGGAACCTATACCTAAAATTTCAAGTGTTTAGACTCAAAATTTTCGGAGGAGTTTGGTAGATTTCTCAAAGGTCAAATCATTGAACTTTGACCCCTTAACAGCCAAAGTATAGCAAGAACATGCTGAATTTTCAAAAGTCTACGATAATTCAAATGTCCATACAAATAAAGTCTTGAAACTTATTGGCAGTACCTTGTATTCTTAAGAATGCGGTTGTTTAGTACGTGGCTTTTTTCCAGGATTTGTATGCTTCTTATGCATATATACTTATTTGAAATCCAAAGAATTTAGCATTTCCAGACATGACTGGATGATGGGGTTTTGGAGAAAACATTGTCTATTACATACTTTCTGCTCTTCAACATTTCAGACGTGTGAATTTTTTCATGAAATTTAGACTTGGTTTGTCTTATGGCATTTTGAGCTTTTCAAGTTACTTATCGCAACGTATTGCAAGTATTTATAAAAAAAAAAAAAAAAAAAAAAAAAAAAAGAGTACATTTAAAATTATAAAGGAAAAAAATAATTTGCTTGCAGCATTGCTGCTCTCCTGTTATTTTCTACATGGCAGCTGACCTGATACAGTAGAACCTCGGGATACAGTGGCCCTGGTATACAGTTTTTTTCAAGTTACAATGTGGAATAGGATGTTTTTCTGGCCCCTGGTTATGGTATTTGTACTCCTTTACGGTGTTATTTATAATGTTATTTGATTATATACATGTGCATTTTCTACTGTACTATATTTTGTTACTAATTTTTAATATGTACTGTATAAAATCTTGCTAAGGCCCCACCATACGGCAATTTCACCTTACAATCCCAACCCTGGAAGGGATTAATGCCATATCCTGGGGTTCTATTGTATTATATTCCTTTTTTACAGCATTACCTTTCGGTCCCAGGTGCACACACTTTTTCAGCATGAGAACTACTTATGACATGACTATGTCTAAATGATCAATCACCTACTAAAAATGCAAAGCACATTATTTATAATACATTTTAATTTATGTTTTTATATACAGTATATGCAGGTGTATGTTGCATTATTGCATCAACTCATATTGCACAGTGCAACGCTGTACATTTTATATCATTACCTTACACTGATGAGTTGCTCTTGCGTTTCCAGCTGTGCCACAAAGTCCTGGAAGTTTGTCAGTGCCAACGTTTTTTTTTGTTTTTTTTCAATATCTTGCGATCTACCCACAATGTCTCTGCGATTGACCAGTCAATCGATTGTGATCGATGTAATGGGCACCTCGGCTTATTCTGATTAATCGTCCCAACACTAATATTGAGTAAAAATTTACTTGTATTCCTAGAAAAGTCGTTAGACACAATGTGACGAAATTAATTATCTGACTTTAGGCAGTCGCATGTCCTTTGTTGGAGTGAGATTGCTAGTCCACACCTAATAGTAGGCTGAATAATCCAAATAAATCCTCATCTAAAAAAAATCTGAAAAAAAAAAATATACATAGCTTCTAACTTTCATTGATAGGACAGAGGTTGAAGCTTGGATGACAGTTCAAGACCTATCAGGTTGGCGACTCTTTTGAACCCTGTCCAGGAACGAGAGATTAGTAGCAGGTGCACCAGCCCAAATGTGATGACAATACTCCATACATGGGCGAATGGTGGCCTTGTAAAGGTACATAATACCTTCCGGCATAAGTAACTTTCTAGCACAGTAGAGAGAGCCCACCTTCCTCGCAACGGCCCTGGCAATTCTCTCAGTGTATCTGTTTCAACTCATGTTCCCTGTGAACATTAAGCCGAAGAGCTTGAAAGATTACTTTCAGCCATCATGTCAGATAATCTTAAGCCATAGCTATTGGTGGTTGAGAAAGTTTCTTGTAATTATTGAAGGAAACAAGCTTAGTCTTTGCAGCATTGAATGTAACCGTCCATTTTTGTCCCCATTCCACTACAGATTGGAGGTTTTCTAGTGTTTCTGCCATTTCCTTAGATGTGTGTTCATTCATTTTCTTCTCGTGCATGTCATAGGCGTGGTGTCATCAGTAAATATACTCATCTCAGAATATGTGTACATAAGATATATAAGTATTTGGCAGTATAGCATTGTGTATCTGCGTGTGCCGGTTTACCTTGTTCTTATTAGTGCGTGTAAATGGGTGTAATTCTTTTTTGTATGCCCGACTCTTGCTAGTGTGTAGGAATATGTGCATGAGATGGTGACGGCTGGCACAGAAATCATTGAGTTCTTTTCTTTTTGCATCTTGTCTCCCCTCAGCCAAGAATGTACAAGTTAGGAGAAGAGGGGATAACGATGTTCTTGGTTTCTTCCATACAGATGTGTCCGGTGAAGTATAGAGAAAAATTAGCTCTATCTTATTACTTTCACATAGATGTGTTACGTTTTTTTTGCATTGGTTGAAAATACCCAGAGTTCACACGTTCCTGTGAAAATTCCCTTGCTTTTGGAAGTGAGGACAAAAGCAAATTCCAACGAAGTGGAAAAAAAAAGTGTAGCAAAGCAACTAGACCCATATGCTTTTAAGCATCAGTAGGAATCACTTTGCATTCTGGTTGCTACAGATATGTCATAAAATAGGAGAAGAAGAAAAAAAGACAAAGACATGAAGGGTCAAGTTAAATAGCTACTTCACAGCATAAACGATATTAAAGAGAAAAAACTAGAATGAATTGCAACAGAATCTCTTAACAACTGTCACACACACACACACACACACACACACACACACACACACAATAAATAAATAAATAAATAAATAAAAAAAAAAAAAACAAGCTTAGGTTGATAATTGAGTTTCTTTTTTTTTTGGATTCTTTGAAGTTAAACAACCAGTGATTCATAATCTTCCTTCCTTTCTTTTCTGAGAGGTTGGGAAGGCGTGTAGCACTATTTTAGCATACAGGTCATATGATAGACAATGACCCTCCAACACATACTGTAAAAAGCCTACATACACCAAAGATTGAAGACAATTGGACCATTTAGATATATAACAATAAAATGTCGGTTTTATTCTGTATAGAGAAATGAATATATGTAACGTACGTAGCCATAACAAGCAAAAGAAAGAAAGAAAGAAAAATCCGGGCCAGCATTTTATTTCTTTTTTTAACAAAAGTTTTTATTAGTTACTTTCTCGTCCAACACAAAAAGTCTCACCATCGTCCATCTTGTCCAGTGTACACTTTTTTTTTTTCTTCCTCTGACCGCATTCCAGCCACAGTCGGTCCATTCTTGTACTCGACTTTACATGTCCATTTTCTCCAACGCTGACTTAGTTTTCTCTCTCGAGCACATGGTGTCCTTTTTTTCTTTTTTGTTATTGTGCACACTTCCTAATTAACATATGTCTTTTTTTTTTTTCGGCTGCTGCTGCTAATCTCTTCGCAAACCAGCCATCCTTTGCTGCTGCTGCTATTTTCCCATGCGCTCATATGCACTATGTTATATACCTCCAGTAAGAGTGCTGATGACATCACGCCCTATAACACGGCACGAGGAGAAAACAAATGAACACATACCTAAGGAAACATATATCTAAGGAAACATATATCTAAAGAAACATATATCTAAAGAAACATATATCTAAAGAAACACTAGAGGAAGACCGCCAATCTGTAGTGGAATGGGGGCAAAAATGGATGGTCACATTCAATGCTGCCAAGACTATTTGCCAAGACTGTTTCCTTCAATAATTAAAAGAAACCTTCTCAACCACCAATAACTATGGCTTAAGATACATTACCTGAAAGTACTTCTTTAAAACTCCTCAGCTTAATGTTCACAGGGAACATGGCCTGGAATAGATACACTGAGAGCATTGCCAGGGCCGCTGTGAGGAAGGTGGGCTCATTCTACCGTGCTAGAAAATTACTTACGCCTGAAAGTATGCTGTACAACTACAAAGCCACCATTCGCCTGTGTATGGAGTATTCTTGTCACATTTGGGCTGGCGCATCTGCTACTAGTCTCTCGTTCTTGAACAGGGTTCAAAAGAGAGTCGCAAACCTGATAGGTCCTGAACTGTCCCATCGACGAAATGTTGCACCCCTCTACAAGTATTTTAATGGTGGATGCTCAGACGAACTGCACGCCCTCTTGCTTGCTGGGTTTTTCAAACCCATCTGACATGCTCTAATTGGCTGCCATCTTTGTGTAAACTTCATAAGCCTGTAGTGACCAGCTAAATTAAGTTGCTCATCATGTAACCAGAAGAATAAGGTCAGAATCTATTCATTTCCGGAACAATGTGATTTTGTCACCGGTCATTCACACAAATCTGTATCACGCAAGAGATGCGGCTGTAATGCGTTATTTTGACACACAAATCCATGGGACTATATTTTCATCTCTGTGTGTATGAAGACAGTAAACAGGTTGGAACATTCTCGAAAGAATATAAAGGATTGTCTTCAAGTCCAACATAAACAAGTTCTTGATGAGCCGTTCCACTTAAGTTAACAAATTTACCGAATTTCCATTACTAATTATTACTACATTGCCCAAGTGACTACTGCACACTCTTAACCCTTATCCTCGAGTGGTCTCTGGGCCTTGATAAGTGGTGATGCCTATATAAAAAAAAAAAAGCAACAACGGATGAATATTCTATGCTCACAAACATTTTTCCCCCAGTGTTTCGCATTTGTAAAGATGTACTTAGGTATTATTCATGTATCTCTTTCTATCCGACACACTCAACACATATCTTTATCACTATGACACTTTATCACTTTATTATGACATCAATGTGTTCTTTAATTCAGTAATTATGTTTCTGGTTCTACCCCTTTGTTTATCCTGTTAAATAACATCCATCTTACATTCGTATTATATGAATTCTTCGGGCTGCTGTTCTCGTTTGGTTGTCATTTTCACAACGTTTTGGAAAAGTTTTCAAATATCTTCAAACATTCAATTTATGGTGTTTGGTTTGTTTTGTTTTGTCGAGGAAAAGTGTTGTTACTGTCTGTGGATTTGCAAACATGATTAAGTTTTGTAAAGGGAAAAGAAAAAAAATAAACAATAACATCAGTGTTTGGTACATTTTAGGTCAGGAAGCCAGTATCTTCAGACACCCTGATCTGCTAGAATGAGTGTAAAACATTCTGAAGGCAAAATACCAAAATGAGGCAATGTGAAAAGTTAAAAATAAAAGTTCAATGGAATCGGTATTAGAAGACTTCTTCAAATACAAATAAGCAGATTCGTTGCTGAAAATTAGAAAAAAAAAGAAATAAGAATCATAATTGGTTAAACAGCAGATGTCTTGCAGGCATCATGAAGATCATGATTTTCTCTCAATCACTTTTTTTTTTATTTTTGTCATTCATGATTTTCTTTGCGAATTACAATTCTTTGCAGGTGACTTCTGCGAGTTTATCTAACCTACAGCTAAGAAAGACAAAAGTTATTTAGTTGCCCTATCAAGCAAGTGTGTGGAGTAACGCAAACACTAGATTCCATAAATTTTGACTCTTCAGATTTTAAAAGGTACAACTCCAACCTAACACTGTCACAAATGGGGAACCAACTCTAATTTTGTAATAGCGGAGAGTTTGGATATTTGCTTTTCCAAAAGAGCAGGTGAATTTTCAGGGTTCTGTGAATTAAACTGGTTTGTTTTTTGTTTTTTTTTTTTGGGGGGGGGGGTTATTTCTAATGAACAGACTCTAAGAAAAATGATACATGACGAAAACAAGATTGCCATGGAATCGGTAACTTACACATTCAACTTCAACTTTGACTCATGAAATTTTACTCAGACTCCAAAAACTATAAATTTGCTGTAACTGACTTCACGGCCTTGATAACAAAACTTGAGAGTCTCAATGCTTCTAGCCCAGAGGTAATGTCTAAGCAAATGCAGCCAAAGGTGATGAATTTAGTTATGTTCATCGCAATATATAACTTTACTAAACATTCCAAAGTCACAGAAGTGTTTACTTCATTCACATTGTTTTATTCCTGCGTCTTCCATGTGTTTCATTAAATGGAACGAATATACCATACAAATCACTAGAGACTTACATTAGTTCCTCAGGAAAAATTTTTTCCTTGAATTAAAAGGGATTATTATCAGTGCTGCCAAAAAGAAGGTCCACACGTCATTTTTTCAAAAACCACAAATTTAAGCTCAATTGAATATAACTGTTTGAACAACTTATACCTTTTTTTGATTCGCCTTTTATTCCTATATAATTTCATCTGTTCATATTTGACTTTTAATTGAAGCATCCTAGTGTTCACATCAATTTAGAAAATTAGCTTCAAATCGAGAAGGCAAAAAGAAACTCCACAGCAACAAATGAGCTTAAAACCAGCTTAAAATATCCACCCTTTAGCATCTCTAATCATAATTGTTGTTGTTCCTAGGTTATACAACGTAACATTTCATTCATATACCTTGAGTCTCTCTTCGTGATAGGCACAAGCTTATTAACCTCCATTTTCCTGGTTTATCCAATTGAGAAATCGGCCGCATGTGATAAGAAAACGGCACAAATGATTGTGCAAAAGCACCAAAATACCGACAGTGTTCATGATGAGCCTAAATCTGGTCATCCTAGAGTTACTTCTTACAGGGAAGACAATGCTATCAAAATCTGCAGCCACAGAAACAGATTTGAAACCGCTCCCCAAATCAAACAACAGTGTAATCTTAAGAAATTCAAAATAAGAATGTAATATTTATATATTGTCTTACAGAAGTTTAGAACATGGTACCGTCGGTTTCAAATCAAAAAGAGATTAATCTATTATCGTGTCTTGTTGATTAGCTGTTTGAAACAATGATCATTTGTTGATAACTTGTTAGTTTGAAACCGACAGTATGGTGTTCTAAACTTCTGTAATATAACATATATATATATATATATATATATAGTTGTATCGCTGTAGTTTCTCAAGTTCTCACTGAAACTCCAGTGTTTATCGTGGAGTGCTCAATGACAACAGATCATAATTATAGTATGTTTATTTATACAAACATTATTAGCTCCATATGTGTACACATGTTTTTGCGGCAATTCTTTTAGAGGAGCAGCATTCTCAGAACAGATCTTTAACAATGAAACTAGACTTTAACTTCTTATATATAGTGTTCTCCTGTTATTTGAAAAGAAATGTAAATTTATAATACAGAAAAATAAAGAACAAAAGAGAGAGAGAGAGAGAAAAGAAAGGGGTTGATGATGCTTCTCTAAAAGAACTGCAGCAGAAACGTGTGCATATATGTAGCCAATAATATTTGCATGAATAAACATATATATAATTATTTTTTATTCAATTTAGGCAAACAAAATTATCATTTGTCGCAACAATAAATCTGTGTCCATCTAAAAGAAAATATCATCAAGTGACAGATGACATCTTTTAAGATTGAAACAGTAGATTTATTGTTGGGATAAATGATAATTTTGTTTACCTAAATTGAATAAAATATCCTCCTCTTTTTATTGAGCACTATCAACAAACTTATTAAGTTTCAATAATTTTTACTTTTGGATATTTTTAACCTGGAATATATATGCTGTTTTGGTAAAAAATGTTTTTTCAATTATATTTCACTCTTTGTGTATATCAATCCTTTTTGTTCAGAAACTCAATGTATGTTAAATATAATAACAGGGTATACATAAAAGAATAGCAGTATCGTTATATTCCAAGATCCAAATATTTATTTTCCATTCAAAATTAGAAATTCTTTGCTTAGATAGAAAAAAAAAATACATAACAATAGAATGCTCCAAGAAGAAAAAAAAAGTTTGTAGAAGACTCAACATAGTATGTTTGTTCCGGCATATATATGTATATATATATATATATATATATATATATATATATATATAGTAATTAAATGGTAATTAGTAAAAACCTGAAAAAAGTGCTCAATACTATTGTAGAGCAAAAATATATTATATATTTTTTATTACCGTTTTATCTGCTTAGTTATACATATTTCGATTACCGAATCATGTTAACGATCTGATAATCTAAACGTGTAACTAAGCAGATAAAACGGTAATTATATATATATATATATATATATATATATATATATATATATATATATATATATATATTATAGTTTTGCAATAATCAAGACAATATATCACATGTTTATTATACGATGCATTGAGTGTTAAAATCGTTTCGTAACAATTTGGTCAAGCTTAAACATTATTTCGTTAAAAGATATTCCAAAATGGCTAATCTTCAGACGCAAAATACAACTTCAATACATATACAGAAGCCTACACAATTTCTTATTTACTAATACAAGCAGCAGCGAAACTCACCTCTCCATCCTTTATTTTTATCACTTAATATTGAATTATGTCATATGTGTGTGTGTGTGTGTGTGTGTGTGTGTGTGTGTGTGTGTGTGTGTGTGTGTGTGTGTGTGTGGCGAATGTAAATGATGATTAGATATGTTTAAGTTTTATTTATTGGTCAAAATTAAATCCCATTAAAAGCAATGGTAAGTCAGCATCATTATAACAGTGGTTATTCATCCAGGGAGTACAAGTCTACTTGAGAAATAAACAAGTGGGTTTTACACTACACATGCACACACGTACGCATGCACACACATGAGTGTATAGAAAACTGATCACATTTCCTGATAGTGAATACAAGCCACAATATTTACAACTCCACCCTTGTTGACACCAATTTCCTGAAGAGGTGGAAAGGCTAAGTGGGGTGGGGTACAAGATAGTAAAGGAGAAGAAAGAAATGACTGGAGAAGGAAAGAGGCAGCACAATTGGAGTGAGAGAAATGAAAAGACAGAGGGACCAAAGTGGGAAGGATGGGGGGAAAAAGTAAAAATTGTAAATAGCAATTAAGAAACAAAGAAAAAGAAAATAGACCAAAAAGAAAAGAAAAATGGAGTAGGAAAAAAAGTGAAGAATAAAATGGAAGAAGGTTGAAAAAAAAAAAAAAAGAAAAAAAAAGAAAAAAAAAAGAAAGAAAGAAATTGCAGAAGAAAGTATAAAAATAAAAATCGAGAAAAATGCAGAAAATTACGCTTCTGAATTTTTTAGATGAGGAATGGTTATTTGAATGATTTGGATTCTTCGGACTACTATTCTCATCTTGAGTGTAATTTTCACAACGTTTCGGCCGATGTAATCTCCTACATTCTTCAAGTGTATCTTGTCGAACCCGGGAATATTTCTATCAAACTTGATGATCAGTGCAGTGGTTAAAGTACTTAGAAAAATTAAGTGTCAAAGTGATAATCTCCTGAAGGTTGATGGTTCAATTGAATGTGGGTGACGGAAAAATACAATTGCTAATTACTTAGCAGCTCTATCTAGTCATCGCCGATAGAATGAGAGCATGCTACCCTCTTGAAGCAAATAAATTCCACCCAAATTTTTTAGTTTGACAGAAAAATTCCTGTATTCAACAAAAAGGTCGGCGGTCTCGACTGGAACGCTGTGATAATGACATTTGAGATGAAAACAATCGTCTGAAGAATACAAATAATTCAAACAAAGTAAATCGAGAAAATAAAAACAAAGAAAGATCGAGAAAAAAAAGCAAAGAAAAATCGGGAGAAAAAAGCAAAGAAAAATCGGGAGAAAAAAGCAAAGAAAAATCGGGAGAAAAAAGCAAAGAAAAATCGGGAGAAAAAGCAAAGAAAAATCGGGAGTAAAAAGCAAAGAAAAATCGGGAGAAAAAAGCAAAGAAAAATCGTGAAAAAAAAATAAAGAAAAATAAAAAAAAAACTTTGAAAAATCGAGCAAAAAAAAAGAAAAATCGAGCAAAAAAAAAAGAAAAATCGAGCAAAAAAAAAAAAGAAAAATCGAGCAAAAAAAAAAAGAAAAATCGAGCAAAAAAAAAGAAAAATCGAGAAAACAAAAGAAAAATCGAGAAAACAAAAGAAAAATCGAGAAAACAATAATAAAGAAAAATCGAGAAAACAATAACAAAGAAAAATCGAGAAAAACAAAACAAAAGAAGATTTATTAAAATAAATAAGGCAGAATTAGGAGAGGGGGGTAGGAAAAAGTCATGTAAAAAGAAAGAAATATGTAGGAAATAGAAAAAGGCATCTATAAAGTAAAAAACGATTATTGGTAAAAGAAATATATTTTTAGAAGAAAGAAAGAAAAATTAGCAAAAATTAGCAAAAGAGATTTATGGAGAAAGGCAATAAAAAGGCGTGTGTAACAGTGCAAAGAACAGAATTCAAAGGAAAAAAAAAGATGAAGCTAAACAAAGAATGAAAGCAAAAAAAAAAAAGAAAAAGAAAGATTTAAAACAAAAGATTAAGAAAAAGAAAAGAAGAAAAGTGTAGAAGCAAATAAGGCGAAAATTCTTTAAAAAAATAAAAATTTGAATGAGATATGTGGAGGATGAGGAAGCGGGTGGGGGCGTTTTTAAAAAAAATGTGTCATGATAACCAATTATCCTGAAATGAAAAGGATGATTCATCCATTTCTGATTGTTGCAATTTCTTCTTTGCCTTGAAGAAATTTCTTCTTTAGACACATTTTATTGTATTTCTGAAACTTGGTGGGAAAAGCATTGCAAGTATTAAATCTCAAAGAATATCTGTTTAAAAAAAAAAAAAAAAAAAAAAAAGAAGGCAATTAACCCCCTACCCCACCTCGCAGAAAAAACTACATCTGAAGCCTTGTTTCTGTAACCTATGAAAACTATTTTAATTACTTAAAACCATGGGTAAAACTATCAAATGTTTTATATCCTAGTTTTTATGTTTTCAGTATGTTAAGGTACACCCCCCTCTCTCCCGAATATGAAGCCATCATTTTGTGCTTTATGTTATCCTGGCCGACACACACGAGGATTGAAAGGAAGAGAGCCCCTCAGAAAATTGCCTTCCCAAAGTGAGAAGAAAATTACTGAGAATATGAACCTCCTAGTGTGACAGGGCCGCTGACGCATATTTAACAGCAGCAGCATGACACACATGCAAATGACCATACCAGTGTGCGAGCTGACGTCATAGAAGAAGAAGAGAAGGAAAAAAAGCTGAGAGAAAAAGGACACACACGAGTGGCAAGTAACGGAAAAGTATGTGTCCAGTGATAGTGAGGAACCACGTAGGCGACCGGAGGACTTGGTTGCATGAGTTAATATGAGAGGAACTTTAAAAACTAGATGTAATCTGAACTTTTAACAAAAAGATGGTCAGACGACTGTGTGTCGTTAGGTGAGCCGCAGACATATCAGCGAAATGAAAAAGAAAGATTAAAAAAAAAGACAATGCATGACGGGACAAGGAAGCGAAGATGAACTGGTGTAAAAGATTTGAAACCTGGGTGGCAACAGGATAAGCAAACATGTTGACGTGTAAGAAGGAAAAGCATTTGTTCGACACAGAGTTTCGTCACTTACATGGCAAACAAAGAGAATTTTAAAAAAGATGAAATGCATTGTTTGGAAAGTACCGTTAATAAATGCCTTTTATTTCAACTTGAAAAAAGCAAGTCTAATTTCTTTCCTTTTTTGTCTCTGCAAAGTAACGTGTAGGTCCGTGTTAAAATGCGACCTGTAACAACAACGTTACACTCGAGCTGAACAGAAATACTATAGCCGGACTGACATGATTGGCTTAAGGCAAGAATTTCTTCACAGCAACGAATATTTGATATCCTAGCTTTTACGTTTTTATTGACCATATTGGTTGAGTATATCTGTGGTAATTTAACCGCAAAGTGATTCCTATGAACGCTAAAATACAAATGGCTGTAATTGCTTGCACTTTTTACATCTCCGCTTTGTTGGAATTTGCTTAGCTTCTCATCTCATTCCCCAAAGCTAGTAAGTTTGAACATGAACGTGTGACCTCAGAAGTATTTTCAGCCAATGAAAATCTTTCCACACCTAAAAAAAAAAAAAAAAATAAACAAAAAATACCTATATGTGAATGTAGTAAGTCATGTGAATTGAGAATTTCCTTTAAGAGCTGGTCAAAAAAATTAGTTCGAAAGACTCCACCAGAAAATTCAAGGAAAGAGACCATGCCATATATCTGCATAGGTGGTCACCAATTTGCATATTGTGTGATTGTGGATAACACACACGATTGTCGAAAGGAAGAGGAGAGGACAACAGTGAAGAAACAACTGCACTTGTGTACATATACATTTATTCTCGAACAAAAAAAAAGTTTGTAACTTGCTTTCCCTATTTTGTTGTTTAGTCCTCATATTCCATGAGCACTGTTTCTGACAAAGGGGAAAGATTGCTGTTTTCTGGGTCAAAATCTATTCTAATAAGTTTTCGACCTTAAAATAGTAATTTTTCTTTTTAACTCCTTACATTAAATGGCTTCTTGCTTTGTTTGGAGCGATTTCCATAAAAAACAAAAAAAACAAAAAAAAAACTGTAAAAGTGGGTTACTAAACAACACTCAATGGCCAAAAGTACAGCGACATAATTTAACGTTGTAGCTCCCATCACTCATCTTCAAACATCTCATAGGGTTCTGCATCTTTCAGGGATAGACAAGACAGTTGGTCGGACCGGTTTCGTAGCTCCATCTGGTCATAACAGCTTTTGATTCCCCTATATCCGTTCTCAAGCAATTGCCAGTTACAATTTGGAAAGAAAGAGATCAGAGGTCAGCATGACCTAGATTTAAATTCATAGATCTGGAAAAAAAATCTTAACACCCACAACATAAATATCAGAATTTGCAGGTGGAAATGCCGAATGAATAATAGAAATAAAGCATAGGATTGAAATATCATTAAAACGTTACACAACACACAAGCCAACATTTTCCAGAGAGACGGACATAAACAGAGGCTGAAGAGAGTCCTATAAAGGAGACTAATTATAGATCCCTTTTTGTTTAGATTTGAAACCGATGGTACTGATGTAGTTCTGATCTTCTGTTATCTGTATGTATAAAAGGCAAAACAACCGTGCATGTTTTGTATGTCCAGCAAAGGCTTTCTTCGCCAGGGTTCTCGGAGGGAGGGGAGGGGTCTATTTTTAAAAACTTTTTATATACTCCTTAGATTGTAATATCTAGGATTTGCGAAGGGACGTCATATCTAGATTTATTTTGATCAACTCTTATAAAATTCAAGCTATTCCATCCTCTTGTGTGTTTGCTTGTGTTTTTCGTATAAAAGCGAAACTCATCAAAAATAAAGGCAGCTTCTCGGCCTTTCATGCCAGGGATGTCCAGAAAGCAATTAGCTTTCATCAATGTGGAGGAAACCCCTCATATCAGACAATTGCTATTCATTTGGACACTCCCTTTTTTGTGGGGAGCTAGTTTTGCCCAACATCGTGGGGAAATAAATAAATGAAACAGCAGAAAGCTGAACTGGCCTTCAGCCAGCGTTCATTTCTGCATTCACTTAGCAAGCCATCTTTTTGATTGACATCGCTAAATTTGAACACTTTTCACTTCCTATGGCTTTGTAGTGTAGCGGTAAAAGTTCACGTTTTCTTTCACTTTCTTTTCCACCTTCAGGTTCATCACAAGTTCGAGCCTCCCTACCTACTTCTTTCTTTTATACCTCCAAACAAACGGACAACGCCAGGTATCCCTGCTAGTACATATATAAATATTATGCTTTTATCTTTTTAAATTTTCTTAATGATTGAGCACTGTTAACGTTCTCTTCCACTAACTTTACAATATACACACACACACACAGTCATCTATATAATATATTTCACTTTCTTTGCCCATTTTATTTTTTCTCTGAAACTACTAGACTGATTTGGTTGAAATTTTGTATGGACATTGGTTATGATAAGGTGCAGTGAACTAAGTATTATGATATCCATTTGATCCATAGTTAGGGATTAATAGGGATTAGTATTTAATGCAAAAAGTAGCAGAAATTCAACTATCAATTTGGCATAAAATCAACGGGCTATAACTTTTGCTAGTTTTTAACAGGCTAAGAAGTCTAGTAATATAATCAATCTCCAACCCCTGTTCCATCGCCACAGTGTTGCATCTCTGTGCCTGTTTTACAAATATTTAAATGGAATGTGCTCTGATAAACTTGTTGCACTTGTGCCCTCGACATACATATCCCCCGACAAACCCGCTTAGCAACAAAATCTCACCCCTTCATTGTTGAGGTCCCTAAATGCCAGAAAGCTTTCTACTCTAATAGTTTCTTCCCTCGAACAGATATACTTTAGAATTTCCCTTCCTGCTACCTGCTTCCCTGGCTGTACTGATATGCAGAAGTTTAAATGTAATGTAAACCAATATCTTGTTCATCTTTCCCAGGCATGGTCGCAAATAGTAGTCCCTTATGTCCAAGTGGCGATATGCCTTGTTATGGGTGAACATGAGTAAAAAAAATACATACATATATATATATATATATATATAATCATAGGTTTAAAACTAGTGTTATGCTTTTTAATAGATAATCCGAAAAAAGGAAATGGCTTTAAAATAAGAAAAATTAAATTAACACAAACCCTATCTTCCAATGACATCTTCAATTTGGTGAAAGAATAAGGCCAGAGGAAAATGAGAACTTCTTATAATTGTAAGAGTTGTTAGTGGGTGGATGTGTCTTTGGCTACTAAGTTAATGATTAATTAATGTTTCTCACACATGCACCCAGTGGAACCCGTAATTTAACCTGAAAGTAATCTGGACTTTGACAACTTCCTCTTTGGAAGGGATTTTTTTTTTTTTTTTAACAGCCCTCATTAGCGAGTAAAACTGCTTCCTCCAATTCATTAAGAATCATTTCTTTGTGAGGTTATTTAATGCCAAATCCAGTAATTTTATTGGAAGTCTTTATGCTACAAGTTATTTATATCCAATACTATTTATGATTTGGTCTGGTTGTTTTGTTTTACGGCATATCAACCCTTTTCAGGTTATTTTGGAAGTTTTTATGCTTCAAGTTATTTATATCTTTAATACATAATACTATTTATGATTTGGTTTGGCTGTTTTGTTTTACGGTATATCAACCCTTTTTCAGATTATTTAATGCCAAATCCATTAATTTCAGTAAAATTATGCTTTAAATTCTTTATTGTGCTTGGTTTGGTTTGGTTGTTTTGTAGAAGAAAATTGTTGTTTTGGCTTTGCAGAACATGACTGAGTTTTACAAAGGGAATAAAAAAAAAAAAACAATAACATAAATGCCTTTTAGATCAAGAAATCAATATCTTCGCGGAGTCTGATCTGGTAGCACCAGAAGCTTGGACATCGACTTGCTACTAATATGTAACACATACACGTGAAAATATAAAATGAACAAAAGGATAGAAACAAAAAAGACAAATTACTCCAAACAAAAAGATTTGATTCAATGTATCTTCATTAATTTGGAGACTTTTTCAAGAACGCATGTTAAAATAACAGAGACCATATTTATACATACTGGTAGAGACAACAACAGAATTGAACAGGTTTAAAAAAAAGAAAAAATAATAATACATGTTGATTGATACAATCTTTTGAAATTTGAATCTGCTTTTCACTCATCGACAAGCAGATTCAAATTTCAAAACTTAAAAACAGCAAATGGCTTTTAAATAAGAAAAAATAAATGCGCACGATCCATATCTTCCAATGATGACATCTTCAATTTGGTGAAAGAATGTGGCAAGAGGAAAAAAAAAAAAAATGGGGGGGGGGATAATAAATTTTATCATATCATGTCTAATCATATATGAGATATGACAAATTACACAATGTGCGGATTACTTCTGCTCAAGCAAGAATGAATGAGCGGGTTTTTGTGTAACCAATATGAAGTCGGGAGAGGATCAACCTCCTCTCTTTGTGACTTCCTACAGCTAAAGTAGGACTTCTGCTTTTCCACGAGTCTGTAAAGGAAAGATCCGTAATTAACATAAGATTTTTCCTCTGTTTGCGACTTTCTACAACTATTTTCATTTGCACGGATCAGGTAATATTGACAGTAATTTATAGAAGGTTTTATTATGACCTTTTCTGTGTATGTGTGCGTGTGTTCACTATACAGCCAGGCCACGATCGTCTGCTTGTTGTGCTGCTCCAAAGTTGCTATTTGATTCTAACATCGATCTGGGTGATTTTACTCAGTTCTGCTATGGAAGAATTCCCCTCCAAATAAAAATAACAATTTCTGTTTAAAACAAGTAACAAAGTTTTTGTTTTTTGGTTGTTATAACAATACTCTTTTTCCTTCCTTGAATAACAAACTTGCTAATGAGAAATTTTAGCCTGACCAAATCAAAATACACAAAATCAAAAACTTCAGACGATCTATTTCTATAGGTCTCTCATTTAAATCAGGTAACAAAGTTTTAGCCTTTTTGGAGATTACAGGACAACAAGCTTGCAAAATTCAAAATCTTAGCCTGACCAAATCAAAACACAATTTATCAGCTAAGAACGCAAGAGATCATTTTGCTTAGAGCAACATGCAAACCTCAACTCTCAGATCCCAGAAAACCCAACTGCCTCCGAGATGTCCGGGGGGCACCAACTCGCCTCTCCTGCTACAATATATAGTACATATATGGTCTGATGGTATGTCTCTCTCTCTCTCTCTCTATATATATATAGACATACCATCAGACCATCCAGGTAGTCTCTCCCTCTTGGATGAGGTCAAAGGGTGGCTCCACACTCCCTAAAGTCCGCAAGCTGGGGCCTCACCATCGGATATAGTTTAAGGTCGTATCCAGGACCGAGAAGGGAAGGAGAAAAAAGAACGCTGCAAGCCAACTTTCCAAATGGGAATGGAACAACCTGCTCGCACTGTGAAAGGCAGTTTAAGGCCAGGATCGGTCGTGTCAGCTATCTATGCACACATTCAGAACACGACTACCATCCTCACTGCCGAGGGGTTGCCAAAACGATTTCTCACTCGCAGTAAATCTGCTATTCACATGCAAACATGCAGCCGTCTAGTGAATATTTACATTATTGCTCCAGCAAAACTGCCATTTCTTACAAATATATCTTGCGAATTCCTATCCTTTGATTTCTTCGGAATATTGTTCTCGTCTTGAGTGTTATTTTCACAGCGTTTCGGCCAATGTAACCTTCCAACCTTCTTCACATGTATCTTGTTGAACTCGGGAATCTTTCTATCGAATTGAGTAATCTGCACAGAACATAAAATGGAACCCTTTTTTTAATCCACGGGGGTAACATGCTCTCGCTCCGTCACCCATGATTTGGTTCAATCCTCAGTGCGAACGACACTCAAAAATACAATTATGAATTACTTATGTCTTCTACCGGATCATGGATGACAGAACGAGAGTATGCTACCCTGATGGGATTAAATAAAGGGTTTCGTTGGAAATTCGTCAATCAATCTAGCAGTGGCCTTGCTATTATCAGGCTGAGGCATGGTTCTGTGCAGTTCTAGGAGGTCTACTCTTTAATGCTTTACTTTCTACCCTTTGCTAATCTCCTGAGGTACATCTACTGGGGAATGCTAACGAGGCTGCTCAGGCATTTTTTTGTAGACCAGCATGCACTTTTACAAATCAAATTTTATAAAAATCTCACCTGACCTTGTGTCTAATCTCCTGAAGAGAAGGTAAATAAAATATGAAATTGATTCTATGTTCTTTCTATCCTGGAAACAAATATTTTATTTTATTTTTTTAGATTATATATTCATTTTAGATTATATATTCATTACCCGGTCGTAAAATATGCATAAATATTACATTTAAATTCACACAGACACTGAGACACGTGCATGCAAGTATTATATTTTTTTCTAAACAGTTCACTTCTTGTAACTAATAAAGGAAGAAAATATTCAAGCTAAGATCGAAACCAAAACTTAAAGACAGTGAGTCAAGTACGATAACCATTAGGCCAGCTTGACACGATCTTTAAAAATAGTTTTCAAACCTACTCATTCTTAACATAAGGAATCTGTCATGTGAACAATTCACACATGCACAGTTGTGAAACAGTTGACAAACAGATAAAAATCTGATGACCTTCACGTACTAGTTTTTCAATTTTGACTCCTTAGCAGCCCTTTTTCAGGATGAAAACCGATTAAAAAGTTTTCCACATGTCTGAATACACTATATACCAAATTTGAAGTCTGTAGATTCAAAATCCGTTGAGTATATAGGTTGAGAACTGTCCGCTCTCACACGCACACATTCTCACTTTTATAGATATAATAGATAGACAGGAGCCACGGATCCCTTCTCACAAGAAAAATAAGCTTATTTATTAACTGATATTTAATACATATTGTTAAAATTTCATAAAAAAATTTTTTTTCACATTCTTTTCCTCCTTTGCGGTATGGATTCGAGCCTGCCTGCCTACTACCACTTTTTTTTTTTTTTTTTGCTCAACACACACCGCCAAACACACGGGCAACGCCAGGCACCCAGGCTAGTTTTTAAATAAATAAAAAAAGAAAGAATCGTCTTTTGACCCTGGAAAATAGGCTCACATTTTTCTGATTCCGATACCTTAAAAAAATTGTGATTCCCAATTCAGATTAATCATTCCAACACTAATATACTCATAGCTAACTTCATATAAATAAAACTGGGGGTGAGGGTGGGGAGCAAAATATGGTTGGAAACTACTGGCTTAAAGCACATGGCAACAAATGCTTCTCTTTAAAGTTCAGCCTTGTGTCATACTTGGCCTCGTGAGGAGCCAAGTAAACAATCCAATCTTATAATAGATATTCATATCAAGTTCACGGTTAATTTTATGTTTATTTATATATATATATATATATATATATATATATATATATATATATATATATATATATATATATTTACTGTACAAGACTGACCACAACGGGCCAAAGTGTGAGACTTTCTCATGATTTAAATGCAGTTGCCTGATTTGAAAATCCAATGCAGAAAGTTGGGTTAGGGCTAGGTAAGGTGCGTGTACGTGCGTGTGTGTGAGGGGTGAGGTTAAAGCATGGGGAGAAAATGAAAAGAAAGATGGAAGAGAGGAGCAAGGAGACCTAAGAAAAGCAGGAGAGAAATAAAGAGTGGTCGATAGGGTTGCATCTGCATGAAAAATCAGTAGAGTACAAAACCTCGACCCTCAAGACGAAATCAAGTTGGTATTTTTATAACTTTTGGCTATTGTATCATTAGAAAGTATTGTAGACACTGCTGCTTGCTATAGCTGGAATGCATAAACAAGTAAGCATATACTATTTTACACATACAAACACTATATATATATATATATATATATATAAACTTTGAGTAAAAAAAAAAAAAATGTAAAAATAAAGAATGCAGTTTTAAACTTTACATTCCCGGAAAAATAAATAAATTTAACCTATCGCAGACTTACCACCTACATAATCCTACTTCTAAAATGTTTACAATTACAAAATAGAATTCAACTATATAACGATGAAAAAAAACCAAAAAAAAAACCCCAAAAAACTAAACATGAACTAATTTTGTTAAATAAAGATAGACTTAGTACTTGCATAAGCCGACTCCTCAAATGTCTACAATTATAAAAGAATTCAACTATTTAAGAGTAAAAGAAAAGAAAACTTAAGTAAATATTTTTTAAATAGAAAAACGGGGATCCTCAGCTGTCTCCTATGTAGCTGTTTCATATATATATATACAAGTATAATTAAAAACGCTTTTTTGTAAGAGATTAATGTAGTTTGCTTGAAACATGTTTTAGTGTGTATATAAAGGTAATTTATAGAAGGCAATACATATGATGATGGATTAAGCTCTGCAGATTAAAGTTAAACTAATGTGTGTCTATATATATATATTTCATTTAATCACATAAATTAATATACAAAGATAAATTTTCAGTATTTACTTCAACAGTGCTCGATACATACGTAAAGCTAGGTAGTAAGTTATAAAAATATATATGGCAATTAAGCTACACAGAATATTCCGAGTTTCGTTCTCATGACAATTCATCAGGCTTATTATATATATATATATATATATATATATATATATATATATTACTAGATGGTGTACGCGCTATTGCCCAGTATTAAACATAACATTACATCCCTTTAAGAAAAAGAATAATTGAAAACAAATAAAAAATCCGATGACCCCCCCCCCTCAAGTACCTAATTTTTCAATTTTAACCCCTTAGAAGCACTTTTTTCTGGATGAAAATCAATTAAAAAATCTTCCATGTGTGTGAATACTCTATATAACAAATTTCAAGTCGGTAGATCCAAAATATATACGTATAATTATTTTTAGACCTACAGACACTAGTTTTTCATGCTTTTGCAAATCCTCAGTGAAGAAAGTGACGGTTGCTACTGGTCGGGAGATTCAAACCCAGTTATAAAGCCACCCTTTGACTCCATTTACTCGGAAGTTACCTCCAGGCCAGCATCAACCACCGCAAGAATAAAGGGGAATTTTACAACTATAGATGCCAAATATAGGAACAATGTTTAGACAGCCAACAGTGTTTAAATGATTGGTAATTGTGAACACTGTACAATGTCAGCTGATCGCCTTTTTATTTCCCAGTCAGTGCTCAACTTTAATACTTCTTAAACAAGCTAATAATTTATATATATATATATTAGTTGTTTTTATACACTTTTATAGCATTTATTATATTCTTACCTGTGTAAGTGTGATCTGGTAGAAATTCAGTATGATGTTTCGGGAACAATTCCCTTCCTCTAATATGTGTTAAACTTCAATTCAAACATACATATGAAGGCTGTTGTAAACTAAAGAAAATATTTCTCTCTCTCTCTCTCTCTCATATATATATATATGTATATATATATATATATATATATATACTAGCTGTACACTGCCATGCGTTGCTGTGACTCACTTAGGCAAAAAAGAAAAACATTCCAAAATGAGAAAATGCATATTTCTTATATGCTTAATTTCCCAGTATTAAGTTAAAAAAATGGAAAAAAAGAAAAACGAATTTTTATCTCGTTCAAAAGTTGTCAACTTTTGCAAAAAAGAAATGATTTTGAAAAAAAAAAAGAAGTTTTTTGAATACATTTTTTAATCTTAAATATATAAAAACATGCTTGGATTAGATAAAAACGCTATTGTAAAATGTCGAAACAATCGGTACAGTAGTATCTTAGATTAATGATTATGAACATACTTTTTACATTTATATATATATATATATATATATATATATATATATATATATATATATATATATATATGACAGCATCTTTTAGAGTAGTTGTTTCATTGAAAAATATTTGCAATTTGTAAAAAACTAAAAAAATTAGCTTGAAAAAAAAAAAAAAAAAAAAATGCAAAACGAAAATAGAAAAGTAAATTTTATATATATATATATATATAACTAGCTGCATCTGCCCGGCCATGCGTTGCTGTAGCTCAGTCTGGTTAACGCAAGTATTAGATTGATTTTTATCGCACAGCAATACGTGCACACACATACATGCACACCTTGTGTAATAGTCAGAAATAGATAGTTTAAAAGCTTCAAAATCACACATACAGAGACGTTGAAGTATTTAAACTGTCAATTTATTTAGATGAAAAAAAAAATAGTTTTTGGCTTATAAACATGTGTCGGAAAACATTAACAACTACGATTTATGGAAACAGAAAATATTTAGTGTAAAAAAGAATTTTAGTCAATTATACTGTAAAAAAAAGATTTATTTAACATGAAAAAAGAATTATTGGCTAATAAACATGTGCTGATGTGTCACAAAACATTAATTAACAACATCAACGATTTATTTAAACAAAAAAGATTTAGCACGGTAGCATAAGTGTATAAGAACAATTAACATCTATGATATATTTAATGTAAAATTAAAAGTATTTTTGGCTTATAAACATGTCTCGATGCATCGCAAAACATTTTTTTAATAAAATCTATGATCTCTGCGAGTGTTCCGGATATGCAAGCAAAAACGAAAAAGATGTTATGTATATATATTTTTGCTTATGCACGTTTGTTCCTGTAATTAAAGGTAACAATATTTAAATGCCTGTGTATGAGCAGTTAACATGCATGTATTTGTTTTTTTCTATTAGCAATAATGTTTTCTATAAAGAGCGACATCATTTAAGAGAATTTTTGAAGTGTTCATTTATGTAGACAATATATTCATTCCAGAATATAAGAATGTCAGGTCTTAACCAATCAGATTGGGTGGATTATGGATAGGGAGATCTTATTATTTATAAGCCAAAAAAAGGGAAAAATAATGGTAAGTCTAAATTGAAACACCATATCTGTCGAAAGTACAGAATTCCTCCTGGTGATTAAGCGCGGTAGGAGGGCTTGATATTCAGAGGATAAAATAGGAACTACTTCCTCTAAAGATGGTTGCAATTGTGATGGTGTTGCACTTAGGATGAAATGTTAGATCTTCTTATAATGATTAAATGTATTTAAAATGGCATTCTAAAGTTACATAATAACATCTGTTGTTGCAAACCTACGGTACTTTAGTCCAGAAAGGAATTTCTGCAATCAAAATATTATATATGGAGATTAAAGTAAAGGTAATACTTACTCTGATAGCAGTTGTGCTATTTGTGTATGTCCTCGGTCAAGTGCAAGTTCTCTTGCAGTTTTTCCTTGGGCATTTGTGGCTTGAATGGCTTCATTACTGACATTGCTCAAAACCAAACTGACCACTTGCGAAAGCCCATGATGAGCGGCAAAATGGAGGAGGGTGTCACGATTGTCCAGTTCTGAAAAAAAAAAAATAATAATAATAATTGATATTAAATAAAATAGAAGCACAAACCTATCAAGAGAAAATATTTGCTCCCCAAATTGAGCTTTCTAATAAGGGACGTAATAGTTATTTAGCTATTTAGTATAAAGCATTGTTCTTCATAAATAGAATTGAGCTCTCTTGGTAGTCATTTACATAAACAAATAAAAAAAAAACGTAATTTCACATATTTGGCAAAAGAAATCATGTACCAGATCTGATTGTTGTCCACGAGATAAGGTTTCAAATCTCTACTTTAAACACTCATCATAACTAACCACATTAAAGAGGCATGATAAACAGCTGCCTATTGATAACACACACACACAGTCACATATAATCAAGAAGTAAAAATTAAGTTTACAAGCCAAAAGCTTCTGTAAACTTAAAGCGAATTAAATATCAATATAACCAACCAAATAAAAATGCTCAATACAACTAAAATAGGAAATAGAGCTTGTCATAGTAAGAACGAAGTTTGAAAATGAAATGGGGAAAAAAACATGAACCGTTCGGCCAGCCAGAATGAGTTACTGAAAGATGTTTGAATTTATTTAAGTAAGAACCAAATTGACAGGCGCCCGCACGGAAGTCGTAGAGCATTACAACAACAACAATGACGTAAGCAATAGTTATTCAGCAAATGAGGTCAATGACCAGGTTTATTTGTTATAAGCGAAGTAAAAAAAGAAAACATAAAAACGAACGTTAAAACTTAAGCGGGGCGGGGAGGGGGGGATCAAAACATTGAACAAAAAAACTAACGTAAGGCAAACGAACGATGTTAAATGTAAAAATCGAAAAAACAAAAAAGAAAACAGAAAAACGAACGTTAAAACCAAAAGAAAAACATGTGAAAAATGGCTTAAATAAGCCTGCTTCAATATTAAAATTAAAAAAATCGGTGGGTACCCGGATGTTTTTAAGTGTCGCTAAGAATAAGCGAAGTAAAAAAAACAAAAAAAAAAACAGAAAAACGAATGTTACGTGAAAAATGGCTTGAATAACACTGGTTCAATATTTAAATTTAAAAAATCGAAAGACATCTCACACCACGATTCGAACCCAAAACGTTTAGATAACAAACCAACGCGCTAACCAACTGCACTAACACGACGTAGATGAAATTTAGTCAGTTCTTCAACTATTTAAAGTAAATGAAGTCATGACGTCATCTGACACATGCGGAGAACCGGTCGTTGTCAGGAGAGGACGGTTTTTGTTGACCTCCCCCCTGTCGAAAATTGTCGATTTCGGGGTAAAAAAATGAACGTTTTTGGCTAATTTTTCAATATTTTTTGGGCGAAGGATGGGGCTTCAATATGATACCGCGTTTGTGAATTTTCGTCATGTCTGTCGAAAGTTTTTAGCTGACACACAAACACACATACATACACACATTTTCGCTTTATATATATATATATATATATATATATATATACACATACATATATATACATACACACACACACACACACACATACATACTCGCAGACTGCTTGGCATTGCTCTGTTGTAAAATACTCTTAAATATGATATTTTTATTAATGCAGATTTCATATTTCTTATTATACTAACCTTAACTGGCGTTGTCCTGGTGGTAGTATTCCCCCCTCCCTATCACCCAAAAAATTGTCCGCAGAAGAAATGTAAAAAACCTAAGCAACCCCTTACAAAAATGAAAATAGCATTGAGTTCTCTATCGAGCATTTAAAAAAAAATTACCTGCAGCATCCAGTCTTGAACTCACAACGCTAGGAGGAAAAGTAAGTGAAAAAAAACTCTAAACATTCTAGTCGCCTCGGCCACATAGAAGTTCTGACTTTACGGGGCTTTGAAATTATGCCTTTAAAACGTATCGGCATGTGTGAATGAGACAGTGTAGCACAGCTGACGATGACGCTCATCTCTTTCCCTTATCTCTCTCTCTATCTGTCCTGCCCTAACGCCTTTAGAACGTATTGGTATGCATGAATGAGAAAGTGTAGCAGGGCTGATGACGACGTTCATCTTTCTCTATCTGTCCCTTCCTATATGTATATATGTTTGCATATATTTGCTTACATAGCCTCTTGCACACTGTTCTGTAAAACTTACAAGATAGTGCTAACATGCGTGTTTGCCCATGCAGAAATTTAAGTGTACTAAAAATTCTTATAGTAAATGTAGTATTATATTTAGAATATAAACGGAAAAAAAGACTAAAATCGTTTGTTTTAGGTTAAAATGATAGAAGTCATGTTTTTTTAATGTCCAGTGTGTTCATTTATTTATAAAGATGTGCATTCCGGAATAAGCGATTTTTTAAATCACAACCAATGAGAATAGCCGGAACTGATTGAGGGAGAAATTATTATTTTTGTAACTGGAAAAGAAAGGTAATGGTTTGTGTATGAGTTTATTGGCCAGTTATGAAGGTAGACAGGGCAGTATATGTATAATATGTATAATAGTTTTCAGTGTAGACTAGTGGTGGTATGAGGACTTGAGATTTAGAGGGGAAAACGCAAACTACTTCCCATAAAGAAGTTCGCGATTGTGATGTTTCTCCTAGGATGAAAGATAGGATTTAAATGTGTTTAAAACGGCATTCCAAAGTTACATAAAATGATGGATAATAGTTCAGACATAATAAATTTGTATGTGGCATCTATTGATGCAAACCTATGGTATTTTGGTCCAGAGGAAAATTTCTGCGATCATTTTATTATATACATAGATTATATTGGAATCAATAGATAGTAACAATTTAAAAAGTTAAAAAAAAAAAAAAATGACTTGTGCGTCACTACCGAGAATCGAAACCAAAACGTTTAGCTTATGATTTACTTTTTCCTTTGATGTTAATGCCTGAGCTATGAAGACATGTTTGCTGCACGGCTAAAACTAAACACCTGGACAAATAGCTATTATGTTACGCATGCATATTCGTAATGCCGTCGTTTGCCCTTCACCTGCCAAATTCCATTTTCTTAATTTTCACACTTTTGCAGCGATTTTCCCTGGCTAAAACTCAAATATAAAGTTTCTCATGGGCTCGAATACCTATATAAAGTTTCATGTCATATAAACTGACAGAGGAGTTTGGTAGGCAAAATTTTTTTAAACAAATACATATACATAAATATATATAGAAAGAGGTTTGTATTTACTTTAACCTTTTTAAGCAAATATTGCGCAAGTATAAATCATGTAGAATATCTGCATGAATATAATTACACGTAATAGTTAACTAAAGATGATCATCCCATAAGAAAACTGAAAAACTAATAGGGAATTAATTAAAATGAATGTTTAAAAGAATAAGCAAATTAACAAGATCTTTTGCAGATGAATGCAATTCCATGAACCATATATAACAAGGTTCTATTTTCTTTTTAAATAAATATAAAAAAGGGTTTTTATGAAGTTTCTGAATTTTTGAGATAAGGATTGGTTATTCGTATTATTTGGATTCGTCAGACTATTGTTCTCATCTTGGGTGTGACTTTCACAACGTTTTGGTCGATGTAACCTCCGACCTTCTTCAGGTGTATCACATATCGGCAGGAAAAAAGTCTAGCAATGGGATCACCATTGTCCCCAGTACTGGCCAATGCATACATGGAATACTTTGAAGAAATGGTATTAGGATCAACACCACTAAAGCCAACAATGTGGTTTCGATGTGTAGATGACATATTCACACTCTGACCCCATCAGGAAGATGTTCGAACGTTACTAGACCATGTGAACTTGATCCGTCCAACTGTACAGCATACAATGGAAAAAGAACAAATTATCGTTCCTAGATGTTCTGATAACCCACACTGGTCAGAGATTTATGTCATCTGTATACTGAAAGCCAATTTTCACTGGACAGTACCTAAACTTCAACTCCTACCATCCATATAATATAAAGAAAGGAATCGTCCGTTGCCTACAACACAGAACAAAAGCAATATGCAGTAACAGTGATGCATATCAAGAGGAGATGGACAGTTTAAGAGAAGCCCTCCACCGAAACAACTATTCAGAGAACTATCAGCTCCAAGAAATCAGGACCAGACACAAAAGGACACCACTCAGAAACTCACCACAGTTTGTATACCATATATGAAGGGCTTATCTGAAAAACTTAAACGAATATGTAATCCATATGACATCAGGACAGTATTCAGGAGTGATTCAATTCCCCGGGAAACAGCTTGTGAGAGTCGAGCCCCCTACAGAAAAATCATGACTAAGAACTGTGTATATGGAATCCCATGTAAATGTGGAAAACTATACAAAGGTGAGACTTGTCATCCACTAAATGCAGGGTTAGAAGAACATCGAAAAACTATAGTGTGTAGAGAGATTGAAAAATCAGGTATAGCTGACTATACCAGGACGGTAAAGAGAAACCATCAACCATTATGGAACAAAGTAAAAATTATAGACAGAGAAGAATGGTGGAGAGTAAAACGACTTAAAGAAGCAGTACACATGCTGAGGAATAACCAATTACTAAGTCGACCTAGTATAGAATTTAATACGTTATAGGAACTATTAATTATAAACAACTAGAAATAAAATAGGTTTAAGGCTCCTAAAATTCGTACCAGATTAATTGTAAAAAATGATATTCTCTTGAAGGTTGAAGGTTCAATCCTTAGTGTGGGCGGCCGGAAAATACAATTGTGAATTACTTAGGACTTCTATCCAGTCATGGCTGATGGAACAAGAGCATGCTACCCCCGTGAAGTAAAATGGTTCCGCTCGAAATTCCGTCCAAATTCTGAAGTTCGGCGGAAACATTCCCTGAGCTTGACAAGATACACCTAAAGAAAGCCAGAGGTTACATTGACCGAAACTTTGTGAAAATCACACTCAAGATGAGAACAGTAGTCCGATGAATCCAAATAATTCAAAAGGGTTATTAATATGATACACAAAGAAAACCAAATTTATAGAAGCATAGATTTATATATCACAAAAAAAACAATTGCAACTAATCTTCTGATTTTTCAGATGTACGTAATCATTTTATTTTATTTTTAAGTTGATAAGTTCCTATTCTTCTTATGAATCTGGGTAGGAAAGATTTTTTAAAATTACTATAATAATCATATGATCGGTTCTGCACTACGAAACAGGTGCTGTCAAGAATTGAACATTTTAACATGCTGAAAGAAATAAACAGTAAGATGGGCAATATCTAAGAATCTGGAATATAGACTTTTGGCATTGATTTTTATATGCTCTGTAGTTATATTGAGCTTCGTTAATTTAAGGATTAGTATAAATAAAAGGTGAAACATAATTGAATAAACATATTTTTCCTATATATATATATATATCTATAATTATATAAATGCAACTTTGTGCATGTGTGAGTTCGTTCCTTATAAACTCTGAAATGACGGAACAGATTTTCTTTAAAATTTACAGAACTTTAGTGTATAAGTCTGTGAGTGATTTTAGTTAAGTTTTCTTTCAGAATACCCCCGATAATTACTGGTAATTGATACCGTTATTTTCATTTATCTATCATTGGTAAAGCCATTTTTTCCATGTCGCCGCTTAGCAACAATGATAGAAAAACGGGCCGTGAAAATTCTGTGGGTAAGTTGATAGCATGTTTTTTTTTGTTTGTTTTTTTTTTTTTTTGCATGAAGTGGTCTGTAGGTTCAAACTCAACGCATAAATTTCTTAATTTTTTTTTTTCACTAACTGCAAAGAATTTTATAAGACTTGAAAATTTACATTTTTTTTTTTGTAGGAGATAGTCTGTAGGTTCAAACCCTGCACGTAAACTTTTTAATGTTTTTTTTTTTTCATTGACTGGAAAGAAGTTTATATAAAAAAAAATTTATAAAAGAAACAGTAGGTTTTTCTAGAGTGCAATGTAGAATAACATTTATTTTGAACTAAGAGGCATGTGAAGCTTCCTCCCAAGCGATTTCACGGATTTCGATGACAATAAAATTATAGGAGTGTGAAATATTCGTTGATCATCATTCAATTACAGGCAACAGTGGGTCTCCCTGCTAGTATATATATATACATATATATATATATTCAAACAAATATTAAATGCAACGGAGACACTTTGTTTTATGATTAATTTTTTTAATTTTTCGATTTCCGTATAATATTTTTTGTATCAAAATCAAAAATATTTATAAAAGTTCCATAGTTGTTGCTGTCACGAGTGCTTTCGATTCGTCCATGAATCATCATCAGGTGTTGAAATAAAAGTCAGAGGAAGCGAAAATGAGAATTAAAAGTGAAAACTAAAATATACAGTAAACGGCGATAAGTTAAGATATATAGAGTCGATGAAAGGTCGATTAAAAATTTGAGTATTAAAATCAATAAGTTTGTGGACACTATTAAAGTCTGTCCAATACGAACTACGCAAGACATTTTAGAACGTTATTGCTTTTCTCGAATGCGATATCATTTATAGTGGGTTGAAGGATTCTAATATATGACGCTTCAAGAATTTTAATTTTTTAATATTATTTTCATGTTGTATGATTTTTAAGATTGGAGGGGGGGCAGTTATGTTCTTTTATCAAATGTTTATTTATAGCACTGATACGACAGACAGCGGTGCATTTGAAATAAAGGTTTCTGTTTAGAGTGCAATTTGACCATGATACTTGACTTTTTCATTTTAAGTTTTAAGTCAAGCCATCTGTAATATAAATCTCACCTGTCTGTTTAAATGTATGTATGTTTGCCTGTCTGCCTAAAACTTTCGGCAGAAGTGATGGGTTTTCACGAGATTAGTATCAACCCTTCGGATGAGAAATATTGAAAAATTGGTGAAAAACATTAATTCCTTCACCCTCAACTGGGTACTTTTCTACAGGGAGGGGGGTCGCTTTTTTCGCTGATATTTTTGAAAGTCATCCCCTCTTTTTGATTGACTAGCCTTAATTTAAACCTATGTCACTTCCGGTTTGGCAATGGGCGGAACAGCAAAGACGTCAGGTTTTTTTTTTCACATTCTTTCCCTCCTTCATGGTACGGATTCGAGCCTGCCTGCCTGCCTGCCTACTACCACTTTTTTTTTTTTTTGCTCAACACACACCTCCAAACACCCGAGCAACCAGACTAGTTATATGTAAAAGTAATTTTATAAAATCTACAATAGATTCTCTACAGTGCAATGTAAACTACAACATATGATCACTGGAAAGGCATGTGAAACTTCCTCCTGATACACCATAGTGGGCAATTATCAATTTGATTAAAAAATGGCAATTTTACTAACTTTGATGACAATAAAATATGGAGGGATAAAACGTTTGTTGAGCTTCATTCAATCTCAGGCAACTTAGGGTCAATTTGTTTAGATATTAGTGGCCTGGCAAAACTAAAGCTGGCTGCCAGGACACTATATATACAAATGTAGGCAAATTTGGCATATTTTATTGGTTTGAAAATATAGCTTCTTTTTTTTACCAATTCTCATAAAATTTTTACCATAGAATAGTATTATAATCTTTAAAAAGTCTACAAATTTTCGTGTAGTTTCGTCCAATAGAACCAAAGATATGAGCATTTCAATATTCAATTTGGCTACGAGTATAGAGCTATCTATATCAATTTTATAAGTTCAAATCTCAGCGACTATTGATCAGGATTAAATAAATGAAGATTTGTTGAAAAGCTAATGATCTGTATTGTATAATAGGTTATGTGACATTTGCCCTTAAGGTCGCACAATAAGGGTATCATCTATCATTCAGAGCCTATTTTTGGCACTTTTTTGACAGCCATAAAATGTTTCAATCATAGTCATTTGTTTTCTTAGTTTTGCATATGAATTACAAAATATCTGATATTTCCCCAAAACTTCTGGCCTTGATGCAGGGGAGACTAAAACTTGCTGCTATGGTTTCAAATGATCTGAAATAATAACAAGGGGAGACTTAATTCCAAATATTTCTCATGTTATATATCCCCTCTTTGGTTTTCATGCATAAAGTTAATTTCACAGTGTATAAGGGTTATTTTATACTGGAGACATTCATAATCATACCCTATTTCCAAAAGAGGGGAGATATAACATACGAAAAATATTTGGAATCAAGTCTCCCCTTGCTGTTATTTCAGATCATTTGAAACCGTATCAACAAGTTTTAGTCTCCTCTCCATCAAGGCCAGAGGTTTTGGAGAAAAAAAATGTGTATATATATATATATATATATATATATATATATATATATATATATATATATATATATATATATATATATATATATATATATATATATACACACACGTGTACATTTATCTATGTAACTAAATATTATCAAAAAGAAAAAAAAAATGTACAACAAAATTTAAGAGTTTAAAAAAAAATTGAAAAAGAATTACCAATCTACAATAATCTAGGCAGCACTCGTTTTCGTAACAATGCTATTAGTGTTCACTGAAAATAAAATCTTATAAAAAAAAAGGGGGGGGTACAATTATCTTAGAAAATATTCCAGAGTACAACAAAGCACGTATGAGTAACCATTTATGAAGGAGTAAAGCCTCACAAGAACAAGGGTATTTCAATTACATAAACCTTATATTCCTATCAATAGTATAAAGGTTAATTTCAAACTGAAAATTCAATAAAGTTACAATTTTTTCACGCGTCCATTCCAAAGGAGAAAGTAATATAACCTAACAAATTAATGTTTGAGAGATAAAAAGAAAGGGAATACAGACTTATATAAGAGAGAGAAAAATGAAGATAGAAAGATATATGTAGAGAGAGCGAGAGAAAGCGATAGATATATATATATAGAGAGAGAGAGATAGACATGTATAAAAATAGAGAGAGAGCTAGATAGAGAGGGACAAAGAGAGAGAGAGTGTGTGAGAGAGAGAGAGAGAGAAAGAGAGAGAGAGAAAGAGAGAGAGAGAGACATGAAAAAAACTTACAAAATGCATATATCCATAAAGATTATAAAAGGACAGAAGAAGAATAAGTTTGATAAGAAAATCGATTGTTAATACTTACATACATCAACTGAAAAATATCCACAGTCTAATGACTAACCCAAACTTCTGTGCACTAACATGTACTATTTCCCACTAGTTGGTTTGCCGGCTGGCACTTAAGTAGCATATATTGTAGTTTTGACTGTTTCTTATATCTGATAGCAGAGAGAGAGAGAGAGAGAGAAAAAAAAACGAAATCTTTCTCATGCACAAAGGGCGGGAATTCTCACATTAAACCAAAAAGAAAGAAAAAGCATGTACATTCATAAACACACATACACACATATACACGCCGCACGCGCGCGCGCGTGTGTGTTTATGAACAAACGAATAAGGATTGTTATTTGTAAGTTATTGAGTACATGGCCATCTTAGAGCCATAAACATTTTTGACATATGCTTGTGAGATTTCATTCAAAATGTAACTTTTTTTGCTAAGGGTGTTAAGAGATGTACAACTCAGGAAAGTTTATATGTGTGTATGTATGTATGTGTGTTTCCTTGTTTCAGCTCCATGTGTTGGAAGGTCGATGACATCATTTCCGGTTTATAGCTACTGGTTGTTAAGGCAACATCTTACTAAACAGTGACCAAATACTGAGCAAAGAAGACAAGGAGTCGCATTATTCTACAACACTTGAGTCAGTGATACAGTAACAAAAAAGATTTAGTGTGTATATATATATATATATATATATATATATATATATATATATATATATATATAATTTGAGGTTGCTATTTTTCAAAGGTAAGGTACCCAGTGAAATGTAACGAGGTTAGTACAAGAGTGCTCAATATGGAAGTAGAGAAAGTTAAAAAAACAATTTCACACTAAATATCTTTTATATAAATCTTTAAAAAGATATTTAGTTTGAAATTCGGTTTTTGGGTTTGTTTTTTTAAATAAAGATACGAAAATAGGTAGATATATAAATCTTTAAAAAAATAGCAAAGATGCGATAGAGGTAAAGTGTTCTTGCTTGTTTTCTTTTCCTTATAAAGGAAATGTTTTTTTTTTATTAATGTTTTATTGTTAAAGTGTTTTTTATTTAATAAATCTGAAGAAAGGCTATTTTTGTGAAAATTTTCAAACGACATATTGTTTGAATTTGTCCAAATGGTCTTGAAATAATTGTAACTAACAATGAAATACACTTTTTGTTGCTATCAACTCATTTTTTGAAATCTTGGTTTTTGTCAAAACAATATATATATATATATATATATATATATATATATATATATATATACTAAATCTAGATAAATCTATATGGTTGTGTGTTTTGAATCTCTG
This sequence comes from Euprymna scolopes, assembly GCF_053919585.1. NCBI lineage: Eukaryota > Metazoa > Mollusca > Cephalopoda > Sepiida > Sepiolidae > Euprymna > Euprymna scolopes. The sequence continues at coordinate 27,588,299 of NC_136509.1, read as the reverse complement.
GCTTAAATAGGCTTGCTACATCTAGCTACACTGATGAGTTATATATAATATTTAAAAAGATTGTCTTTTTTTTTTTTTTTACATAAATAGACATACATACAAGTAGAGCAGATTCTGCCACTCAGAAGTAAGAGAGAGAGAAAGATAGGTGGATAGATAAAGAGAGCTAGAGAAAGAGAGATAGATAGAAAAAGTAGAGAGCATGAGCCACCTGACATTAAGTTGTAAGGTTCCGCTGGAGGACGGCCACTGTACAATGCAACACAGTGGAACATCTGTAAGAAGTCGAAGATCAGATGTTGCAACAAGTTCTGGGAACATATACTAGAAAGAACGGTGGGGAAATAAGTCGTACACAATCCACTATGACTACGCAATTCCTACAGCTACATACCTAGAAATCGGGGGGCTACTACACCTGTCATAGTGATATAGGACAAAAAGGAGAAAGAAGCAAACTTAGAAGTTACTGTCTCAATGATGCGGAGTTAAACAAAGCTGAGAAGGAAAAAAAGTAACAAAACATTAAGGTCTTATATACGACATGAAAAGAAACTGGAATCTTAGGAAGATCTCCATCATTCCAGTAATTATAGGAGCGACCAGACTTATGAAGAAGAATTTTAAAAAACTACCTAGCAAATATACCCTGTGAACCTAGTGCAGGAAACAAACAATTGCACTTAAGATCTCTCGGTTGAAATGTTGCAAGTGAATGTCTGGCATCCGATAGGATTCCCCCATCCCTAGCTTAAACAAAATAAGGTGAAATATGTCAGTCCGGTGGCCAAATTTTTTTTGGTTTGTAAAAGGGATATTTTAAACCATTGTCATTTATTTTATGCTGTTGTTACATATCACCATGATTAATTTATAACCTTTTCTTTCAGATTATTACAGCATCATTCATATTTTTTTGTAATATTCTCACCCATGTTGACCTGAAAACGACCTTCTTTAGTCAACAGAAAGGTAGTTATCTTTAATCACGATGATGTTTTTCCTTGAACAGCATTTCTGACCGAAGATCTCTCAGGAGAATTTGATTGGAAAATCTTACCCCACCCTGCATATTCCCTTGACCTAGCTCCCTCAGATTATCACTTATTTTGAGAATTACAAAACAATTTAGATGTCCTAGGGTTAACATCATGAGAGGAGATTGAACAGGAGTTGGATTCATATTTCACATCAAAAAAAGTTTTCATTTTCAAGATGAAATTTTTCATCAACTTAATATCTCTCTCTCTCTCTCTCTATATATATATATATATATATATATATATATATATATATATATATCAAAGGATATAGTAGTTTGTTGGGTGCATTGTTGGTAAATAATTATTTATGAAAGTTGATAGCAATGCAGAAAACCAGAATAGTGAAAAAAAAAAGGGTGAACAAAAACAGACAATATTTGGGTTATCAATATTCACATTGGTTTTGGGACAATTAATCGGAATCAGAAAAATCAGAATTTTTTTTTTTTTTTGCGCCCGGGGGTAGGGGTAGGGGGTAGGAATCGATGAATTTGTGCCTATTTTCCGATGTTAAAAACGATTCTTTTGTTTGTATTTATTTTATCTTGTTTAAACCAAAATGTTCCATTGTTGGTAATAATGATAAAATCTACATAAATAAAACAGTAGACATGAGAGTATGTAGTGACGGCATTACTTTTTGTGTTGCACAGCAGCACTCTAGCATGCTTGCAGAGCAGTGTTATAACACCTAGTCCACATATGGGTAGAAGGGTAAGGTAGGCATTTAGGTGGCCACTTACTTCTTGTCAATGGTTCCAAGAAAGGATATAGCAAAATCCCAGTCACACCATGACACACTACCTCAACTGGCAGACTAAACTTGGCAAGGGAGGAGTGAGTTATGTCACTCTGACAACATCCTCAATGGTGCTCGTAGGCAGAAGAAGCTCTCAGATCCTAACGATCAGGATAATGGACAAAGGCTGCAACTTATCCATATGCTCTAGTCGTCTTGGTTCCCCATGCCATTGGAAACAGTACATGGATTTGTGAAGGTAGGTGTGCAATCTGCCATAAAACATTGTGTATACTTAAAAAAAAAAATCCATGCACAGGCAAACTACCGAATAACAATCACACAAAAAAACTTAAGTCTTTCGGCGACTGGCGACAAACACGATGGCTGGGAACCTTTATTCAGGATTCCGCACAAAAGCAGTGGATGTATGTTTCAGTCATTCAACTTCTGGATTAAAACAAGGAAGCTGTTTGGCAGCTACATCCAAGACTGAGTAGCCCTCTTTAGGATCTACTCTGGTCACCCCAAATGGGGAGGAGACTAGAAAAGGTGCCCGAAACAAAGCCTGCCTCAGATTTTCCATCTGGAAAACTGCATGCAGAGGGATCACCACTTGATGGTCGAAATCTGAAGACAATGAAAACGAAATTTGATGCATGAAACAAAACCTCAGTGACATTCCCGATGAAGTTCCAGTATGCTAATGACAAATGTGTGGCATCCATCTGCAGTAGATTTTGAATGTTTTCAACCATGCCTATACCTGGCTCAGCCTTGCCATTTAACCCAACAAAGACTCAGATCATGTACCAACCAAAACCTGGGGACAAGGCCAATGGTGCAGCTCTTTCCCTCACCATCAGCACCAAACCTCTGGAGAACGTGGATCACTTTCTATACCTCTGATGTCCCCTGTCATCCAACGCCGAGATCGAAGACAAAGTTCAATGCTGCCTAAATGCACCAAAAGCGCCTATGTCAATCTTCAAACCTGTGTGTTTCAAGACAGACATCCAGACAGATACCACAATGGCTGTATACAAAGTTGTCATGCTCCGAACGCTTCTATAGGCCTTAGAGACCTAAATGACATACCACCGATACCTCAAGGTGCTGGAGAAATTCCAATAATGCTACCTATGGAGCATTCTGGACATCTCTCGGAGGCCAACACCACTAGCATTGAAGCCATCATCATTAAGAACTAGCGGAGGTAGTCTAGCCACACTATCAGGATGTCAGATTCCCGGCTGCCAAAATAACTCTTCTGTGGGCAGCTAAAAGAAGGAAAGTGGACTTGAAGCCAGAAAAAGGGTCAGAAGGATCTTCTTAAAGGAAACTTGATAAATACATGTGCATGAGAGACCCAGGCAAACCTGGTGGCTCACCATCGTTAAAGGTACAAACAATTCTGAGGCCAACCAACATGTGGATCTCAAGAAGAAAAAGAGGCCGAAGATAGAAGAACACCCTGAGCCAAGCCTGAATTGAAATTGAACTACCTGCCCACACTGTGAAAGGCAGTTTAAGGCCAGGATCGGCCTTGTCAGCCACCTACACACACACACCAAAATCCAGAACACAACCACAATCCTCATTGCTGAGGGATCATTGAGAGAGAGGAGGATCTGCGTGTAAATAGTTAACCGATAAACTCATAAGTATGGTCAACTCATTATCAACAAGTATGGTTTTATGAAAGTTGAAAACATTTTTTCTACTGTGACAAAAAGTTTTCTTCTCAGGACAATTTTATTTTTCAAATGTGCAAAAAATGATGAGGTACCTCCAATAAGTTTCTAGACTTTTTTGTGCAGACATTTAAAATTGTTGTAGACTCTTGAAAATTCAGTATGTTATTGCTATACATCTTATGAGATGACTGACCAATTTTTATGATTTTAGGTTCAAATGAACAGCTACAGCAGGAATTGGAATACACCCTACTAAAGCTTAATTGTCACAACTGGCGAATCTGACCATGAGGACACTTTAGAAGGACGATATGCAATAAAATTCTGTTTTAAACTTGGAAAAAATGCCACAGAAATGTATGGAATGCTTCAGACTGCTTTTGGATCATCTTGTATGAATCAAGCATCAGTTTTGGTGTGGCATAAGAGATTCAAGGAAGACAAGGAATCTGTGAGGGATGATGAGAGGTGTGGGAAGAGTAAGGAAGTCATAACACCAGAGTTGATTGGCCAAATAAACAATTTCATGGATAAGGACCGTTGTGTGTCTATAGAGACAATAAGTGCACAGTTTGATGTCAGTGTGGGAACTGTATACACAATTATTCGCAAAGAACTGAAGATGTGGAAGATTTGCACAATGTTTGTCTCAAGGGTGCTCAGAGAAGATCAAAAAGAAAGAACGTTGTCCAGACCAAGATGAGCATCAAGACAGTTACTTACCCTCCATGTAGTCCAAACTTTGCTCCTTGTGACTTTTGGTTATTCCCTAAGCCCAAGTTTAAATACATTTTCCCAAGCATTAACAATCCTTTAATAACATCATTCTAGTCTCTACATTCAAATTTCTTTTTTCTTAGATTTAAAAAAAAAAATTTTTTTTTGTGTTTTTATTTTTCTCCCATTTTACTTGCAGTGACACTATCTTATATGTGCCCGGCGTTGCCCAGTATTAAATGTAACGTTACATCTCTTTAAAAGAATGAAGTAAAAATAAAAAGGAAAGAAGTAGAGACATGTGCATGTAATTATCATCTTTTTTTCTAAACAGTTCACTTCTTGTAAGTAAAAAATAAAAAATACTTGAGCTGAGATCAAAACCAAAATCTAAAAGCAGTAAGTACGATAACCATTAAACCAGCATGACACATTCTTTAAAAGGTGTCTTCAAACTACTTTTAACATAAGTAATCTGTAATGTGTGTGAATCATTCATGCATGTGCATCGCCCATTCATGAAATAGTTAGCAAACATAAAAATCTGATAACTCTCACGTACCAATTTTCATCGTTGACCCCCTTAGCAGCCCTTTTTCTGGATGAAAACAGATTAAAGAAATTTTCCACATGTCTGAATATCCTATATACCAAATTTCAAGTCTGTAGATCAAAAATTCATTGAGTATATAGGTTGAGAAGTGTCCTCAATCACACACACACACACATTCTCATTTTGATAGATATATGGATTTTATACTTGCATTGTGTTTTTACTTGCGTCAGTAAGTAAAAGGGAGTTCCATGTTGTATTTTTCAGAAAAATCTGCCTTCCTCAAACGTGTGTTATACTATAGTTCAAATGTGCATACTTTTGCAGTAATTGAAAAGAACCTGAAATTAATTTTATTTTGTGTAAAACTATACTATAATTCTTTAAACTTAATATTATTTAATTCTTCAACATTTTACATCTACTCTTGTGTTCGTGCTGGAACAATCATAAGCAACAAATAATTTAATAGGTCAACAATGAGGCCCAGAATTGAGTTAATATACTTTCCCAGACAACGCCAGGAAAAGTGTCCTGTTAGTAAATTATATAAAAAAAAATTTAAAGCAAGACACGTTAAGCAAAAATACATATTAATAAAAAACAAAACGAAAAAAAAAAAAATGGTATCATAGCTTTTTTTTTTTTTTTTAAAAGAGAGGAATTTCTTCCTAAATTCAAGAAACTTCTTTTAAATTCTTTTAGTATTTTTTTTTTAGCAGCAGACATACAAGAAACCGAATTCTTTTTAAAAATGAAGTAATTTAAAACTGCTGATATTAAATTCATTGCAAGAGGTCATTCTATTTAACTTTCATAAGTTCTTATCAAAAAAAAAAAAAAAATTTCAAACTTTGAGCAAAATTAATTCAACAAAACAAAAAGAAATTGTTTATAATTAAACAACAAATAAAAAAGTGATGATCCATTTGCTCAGGAATTATAAATTACTAGCAAGACCCTGTGCAATGTTATGTAATTTTTCGAGATTATGTAACGGGCTATAAACAAAACTATCACTACATGAATCACAATTCACTTAAGTTTATTTAAAACTCTTATTGCAAACTAGCAGGGCTACCTGACACTGCCCGGGGGGCAAAAGTATAACAGATTCTATTCATCACTCTCCTTCCTGTTTCCTTCTCTTCCACCAAACTTCTTTTATTTTTGCTTAGCCCATTCCTCTCTCTGGACACACACACACACACACACACACACACACAACTCAAGCCAGGTTAAGGGAACTAATTGTGATAAAAAAACAAGTGAAGCATGCATGGTCTCTCATGAGTGCACAGTGAACGAGGCATAAAAAAATGACCAAGTTCAGCATCCCCCCCCCCTAATTCAGCCCCAAAAGTCCCCAGGGGATGTAAAAGCCTGGTGAAAATAAACAAACGGCGTAGTTTTAGGTCTTAACATATGTAAATTTGAGTTCTGCACCATGCAAAAAAAGAAATGACTAAGTCCATCATTTGCCCCCCCCCATTTAGCCTCAAAAGTTCCAAGGCCTTAACACATTCAAATTTGAATTCAACACCATGCAAAACTGCTAAATAGACATACACAGAAAATTTGGGGCAAATATGGTAAAATAGTCTCAAAAATGGAGTGTTTTTATTAGCCCTAAAAGAGTCCCTGGGGCACATCCAAGACTCATCACGAAGTATAGACAAACAAAATTATATAGGAATCAGTTACAACTTTTTAGAAAGTTTTATAAAAATCCAAGGCATCAATTTATTTTAATAAGCACAAAAGTGTCAATTTTAACCATTTTAACCCGAAAGGCACCCCTAGGGGGGCAACCAGAGCTTTCCTGGAAAATCTGTTACTTTTTTTTACTATTATCATGTTTAATGTTTGTGCAAAATTTTAAAAAATTCCAAGGCATAGTTATTGAGAAACGTACGAACAGACGAACAGACAAGGATGAATTTACAGGTCCACCCTCCTTTTGTCAGAGGACCAAAAAAAATCAGACTTACTTTCCTTTATATGATAGCATTAAAAGATGTATGTACTGATTGATAACATGAACCCCCAAGTAATGAACTTTCATTTCTTAATGTTAATTTTAGATCGTATACATTGCGCGAGCTATTTCTAGTCTCACACAAAAATACGCGTTCATATTTCAAGCTATATTACTTGTCATATACATACGCGCACACAAACATATGCGCCCACGTCCACACACGTACATATATTCACGTTTGCATACATACACTCACATTCACGTGTATATACACACACGCTAACGAACACACATACACGTACGCACACAAGGATGACATCACTTCCTTTCAAAGGAAATCCACACATGCGCAAAAGACCACCGGAAACACCTATAAAAGAAAGAGCAACAAGCGGCTTCTTCCCTTTTAGGACCAACTTTCAAGCTGGTCAGTCTACGGACCGACCACGTACCTCACACCATTTACTACTATGTGGGACAAAAGGCCAACAGACAGCACGTACACTCTTTCTCTCTCTATCTACTACTTGTGCCAGAGAAACCCACCGCGTAGCTGACGGCTAACATGGCGCACAGTTTAACTGATGTCAACCCTTTGTCTACACGCTGGACTATCATTCATTTCTACTATATTACTCACTTCTTTTCCCACGCACAAACAAATGATAGTGACCCGAACGTGAGATGAAAACACATTTTCTTTTTCCTTCTATAATACCAATCCCGCAACAAACGATGGTTACACCCTCGTGGACATGAACACCTGTTATATCTAAAACATTCATTCTTTCAACAGTAAATAAACGACGTTTATCTTATCCATCAATTGAGTTTTTGTTTCCTTCAATTCCATTCGTTTCATTATTTTCTTGTAGCGAGTTAGGGTATTTTATATCCTGGTCCGCAACAACATCGAGAATTAGGCCGATTAAAAGATACTTTGTGGGTGTTTGTGTGTTTTGTCCAGTTTTAGCTGGACATACAAACATTTATATATAAAACAAATGAAGATGATTCTATTTTTAAATTGTTACTCATCAAAAACATGACTAACAATATGAGAGTTACATTATAAGAGTAGTCATTGATGGACAGAAATCAGCAACTCACTGTATTAATGCTGGTGTCTCTCAGGGTTTCATCCTGGGTCCAACTCTGTTCCTGATCATTAATGATCTCCCAAATCACATTCTTAGATCATTCGTAGACATTTATGCAGACTACATGACAATCTATGGCAACACTTCAAAGGCCAGCAATCACAAAGATCTTTTTATACCAACCAAAGATAAATCTTGACACATTCTGATTCTAGGGTCTGGTTCACTAGCAGAAAGGAGAGGAAGTGGGAGGTGGGGGGCTTCTATCTGAATGAGATTTTGTTCAGTTCAATCCCAGATATTCCTAAATATTACCGTCCCTTTTTCAGAAGGAGGTGGGTATTACTGATCACCTGAGATACTCATACCAAAGAATTCTGATGGATCTGTTCTCAGTTATTCTTCTACTCTTTTAAAGTGTCCCTGCAGAGGGAGTGGGGTTCTCCTCGTTGCACGTTAAATTAATTTCATGTCAAACCTGGATGAGAGTAACTTTACTTAGTTACTTTAGTAAGTTTACTTTCGGCAGTCTCATAACTCTACTTTCCCTGATTTTGCCATTTAGTTCTCACATTCTATAAGCGATGTCTCTAACAAAGGGGGAAGAATTGCTGTTCTTTGAGCCAGAATCTATGTTAAGAAACACTTACTGGATAGTTTTTGACTTTCAAGTAATATTTTCTTTTTGAGTTCCTTACATCAGGTGGATTTATATCGTGTCTAGAGCGATTTACATAAAAAAGAAAATCCTGCCGCAAATCAGAAACGTGTATCCACCCCTCGCACATGCACACACATTTTTTTTTTTTGTTCTTGCAATAAAAATGTTCACAAGGTAAACTGATTTATATTGCCAAGAGTTTTAGGTCTTCGTTAGGTGAGTAGAGAGAGGAGGCAGGCAGACACTTCTCGTCTTTGACGGTCAGAAAAGTTTTCAAGAAACAGAATGTTTATAGAAATACTTTTAAATTTCCAGGATAAACTCCCTGCCAAGTTTTCTTATCTAAAACAGTGAATTTTATTTCATTTTACTTTTTATCTAAATGTCAGAGATTAAATTTTAACTAGAAGTGTTTCTATTGAAACTTTTTTCTTTCTCCCTCAGTTCCACTTCTCCTCCACCACCTCTTTTAGTCTCTGCCCAGCCTATCTATTCCCTTTCTCTAGACATATTCCTTGAAGAATGAATTAGCATAAGAAAAATAATTCCTTGAAAAAATTCAGTTACTTTACTTAAGTTAGCAGATAAAATACCTGGGTACCCCACCACCTCCCCTGAGCAACGAAATATGTACCAATTTAAGGTTAAAGAATCATTTTTCCAAACTTCTAGTAATCTATAAGAGTGTATGTAAGGGAAATAATTCTAAATAAAGTAACCTTTTTTTGTCCCTCAGTCCTCATTTCCAATGAGTGATTTTTCTGACAAAAGGTGAAGAAAAAGCTGCTTTCCAGGTCGGTAATACTTCATGAACAGTAGCCCGAGATGTCGGAAATTTTTCTGTTTCTATGTCTATCCTTGTGGCCACGTCACTAGTAAGGGTGCTGGAGGTAAACGTTTCATCTGGGCTGGCATTACTCTGATAGTCAGAGACCCGAACCTTGGTTAACCACTAAGAAGGTTGTCCTATCAGCAGGTGTAAAGTACTGGGGCTGCTGTATTGCCATTTGGTGAATGGATTCTGGACCATGCAGAAGTTTCTGGTGGGGCCTCTCGATGCCATACTAGTGGGTAATTGTTACAGCTTTACCTTATGTGCTACAAAAGAAAAAAAAAAAAACTTCCTCTCTTTCTCTCTCTTACTTTCCCTCTCTGTCCTACTCTAACCAAGTCTGTCGACCTGTTCCACAAACCCCAAAAACTCAACATGAAATATCTCAAAAAAAAAAAAAGACTCGAATAAACCTAGAGCCCCATCTTCTACCATGTCTCCTTCTCCAACATCAGGGGTCTACGTTCCAACCTTCCAGAGGTTTAATCTCAATTACAGGAGACGAAACTGGACTTACTCTTTCTAAGCGAAACTGGCATAGGGCCGACCACTTCCCTAGATGAGTTCATAATAAAAGGATACTCTAACTTAACATCTAAATCTGACCCCCAAGATCGCTATGGGCATGGAATATGCACCTACATTAAAGATGGCTTCCCGTGTGGTAGAGATATCTCCAGAGAAGACCGTAATTTACCTTATATGTGCTTCCGAGTTGCACTTGCTTACACCACCGCATTCATATTTGCTCTCTATCGCCCCCACAACAGCGGGATTACTGTCCTTAAGAGTATATCTGATAAAATTGACCTCATCCTCTCTTCTCATCCTTCGGCTACCATTCACATTTGCGGTGACTTCAATGTCCATAATGTGGAATGGCTGACCCACTCAAATAAGACAGATGATAAGGGGAGGTTCTGTCATGATTTTGCCATTGTCTATGACCTCGCTCAGATTGTTCATGAACCCACCCATGTGCCCGATACTACTGGTCAGTATGCAAGCCTTCTAGACCTTTTTCTCACAACTTCCCCGAAGCTATGTTCATATTCCGTCCTATCTCCCCTGGGATCCTCCAATCACACAGTTGTATCAGTTAAGATAAAAATGAAATGTAATAAGTCTTCAGATATATCTCTCCACCGTACTGTATATCGATACTCTATGGCTGACTGGGATAGCTTCCGTACTGATCTACCTCTGCATTCCATGTTTAAAAAGGATGTTTCCTCTATAGTATCAGACTTGACCGAATGGTTAATTATAGGCATAGACCGATTCATACCATCCAAAAAATTCCAACAAAAACCTAACAGCCAGCCATGGTTCTCCCCAGAATGTCTCGCTGCCATTGCGCACAGAAATCACTTTTTCCATAGCTACCAACGTAATAGATGTACGGAGACTAAAGCTGCCTTCAGGACTGCCAGCAACCACTGTAAAAGAGTAATAAAAAATGCAAGAGAGCTATATGCTCAGTCTGTTAAATCCAAAGTAGCTGAGCAGCGGCTTGGTTCCCAACAGTTTTAGCAAATAGCAAACAGGATCTTGAACAGAAGCATGCATTCCATCCCAACCATCATCAATGGACCTGAAGTCATCTCATCAGCATCAGACAAGGCCAAACTATTCGCCAAGAACTTTGCAGCTAACTCTACCCTCTGCGACGAAGGGCATCAACCCCCTGTATTTCCTCCTACAACAGACAACACCCTATCCAAAATACAAATATCTGTGCATGAGGTCGCCAAACTAATCAAGAACCTTGATTCCAGTAAAGCAACTGGCCCAGACGGCATTCCAATTATAGTGCTGAAAAAGCTTCGACCAGAACTTGCTCCCATACTTACAAAACTGTTTAAACATTGCCTTAAGGAGAAGTGCTTTCCAACACCCTGGAAAACCTCATCAGTATGCCCTGTATTTAAGAACTCAGGTGATAAATCATCTCCCTCTCAGTACAGACCAATAAGTCTCTTGTGGGTCATGAGTAAGTTACTGGAATCCATATTGAATAAAGAAGTAGTCAACCACACCAGCAGAAATAACCTCCTTAGTGACATGCAATATGGTTTCCGTTCTGCTAGATCTACAGCTGATGTGCTAACAGTTATATCCCATAGGATTAGTGAATCTCTCGACAAAGGCTTCCTTTCTAGGGCAATTGCTCTTGACATATCAAAGGCCTTCGATAAAGTTTGGCATAAGGGGCTACTTCACAAGATTTTCAGCTACGGTATAATTGGAAATGTTTTCTGAATAATTAAATCATTTCTCTCTGATAGGTTCATAAGAGTAGTGGTTCATGGGCAGAAATCAGAGGCCCACAGTATTAATGCTGGAGTCCCCCAGGGGTCCATCCTGGGGCCAACTCTCTTCCTGATCTACATCAATGATCTCCCAAAACACATACTAAATTCATTCATTGACATCTATGCTGATGACACGATGATCTACGGCAACACATCAAAGGCCGTAAATGACAAAGCTCTCTCTGATTCCCTCTCCTCTGATCTTGAGCGCGTCGTTCAGTGGGGGAAGAGATGGCTGGTTACTTTTAATGCATCTAAAACCAAGCTCCTAACTTTATATCATCAACGCTCTGTTCCTCATCTAGCATCAACTGAAATGGATGGCTCTCGTCTTGGGGAGGCTTCATGTTTTGACAAGGTTTGACCTTTACTCCTGATCTGAAATGGAACACACATATAAAGTCTGTTGCCTGGGCTGCTGGGAAAATGGTAAGATCCTTCTACCGCTCCAGAAGATATCTCACTACTGATGCAATTCTCTATCTCTATAAAAGCCAAGTACGTCCAAAGATGGAGTACTGCTGCCACATCTGGGCTGGAGCTTCAAAAAACAGCCTATTCTGCCTTGACAAAGTACAAAATAGACTTTGTGGCTTAGTGGGGGATGCTCTCTTCTCTTCCCTGCAACCTCTCTCCCACAGAAGAGACGTTGCGAGCCTGTCTTTGTTTTATCATTATTTCCATGGCAAGTGCTCGTCCGAGCTCCAATCTCTCGTCCCCCCTCACCAATCCTTCATGATAAACACCCGTCTAGCTAAAACCACTGTCAGTAATTTCCCCCTCTCTTTATCTGTGCCTAAATCAAAACGTAGATTCCATGAACATAGCTTTTTTCTGAGAAGTGCACGCCTGTGGAATTCTCTTCCGTTTGCCTCTTTCAAGTCCAACATGAACAAATCCCTGATTAATCGCTCCCTTAAATAAGACGCTTTATCAAATCTCCACTACCAAACAATTACTACGATATTATCCCACTGATTATTGTACACAAAATAACCCTTATCCCCGAGTGGCTTACGGGCCTTGATAAGTGGTAATCCACATGTAAAAAAAAAAACGAAAAAAAAACCTACAGCTAAAATTTTGTGGAATTATTCAAGTTAAGCAACGTTGAGTCTGGTCAAGACTTAATAGGTTACCAACTAGGAATACCTACTGCCAAAACTAAGAAATGTAAGTGGCAGTAAAAATTATTTGCACCAATACCTCTCTCCCCTCCAGTGAACGATCCTTAGTAACCTGCCTCACCATGAGGGCAAAGTTTGAGACAAGGTCGGGTTTTAAATGTGAGTAAAATCGTGCTCCCAAAAAGAAAACTCTTGATTAGAAGAAAAATAAAAATTGCCTCAGTCTAGTAGGATTTCTGCTTCACTGGCTGAAGACAGTAAAGATGAAGTGTAGTATCAAGACAGGTACTATACTTTGTTTCCAACCAAAAGACCAACTGGGTTTGTCACCTACAGGATTCATAAAAATTCAAGCTTTTCAACAAAATTCATATTTTAAAAAACAAAATTTCTGCATATAAACGACATAATAAATCAAAAAACTAATATTTTAAGAATATTTTTACAGTATATAAATAACATCAAGTAGTTTTTGTCATAAAGGTGCATAACTCGTGTATAATTTTTCTCCCTTTGTTGCATTAAGATGGAGATGTAAGGCAATCCCTTCCGGTTGACTCATATTGGATTTTCTTATTTAAAAATAAAACTATTTGATCAATTTACATAAGTTTTGGAACATGATATTTTCATTCAGTCACGGCTATACACCATACATATTTTTATTTTTTTAATATAGGGGGAATTCTAAACAAACCCCAAAAATCGTTATTTATGAAAATAAATAAATATATATTATAATATACATTAAAGCAATTTCGTCATAACTCTTCACACTTAAAAAAAGGGGGGGGGGTCACTTGATCGCCAAAGATGCAATGCAAAATAAGTAATTTCTTCTTTTTTTTTTTTTAATTACTGTTGTGCCAAACATGAAACTAACTAAAATACACTTGCTTAGCCGTTAGATCAAAAGTGTAGTATCTGTTTTTGTACAATAAAATAGTGGGGTTCACATTTGTACCAGACATTCACAAGGCAGCAACTCCTCACCCCTTCACTGTTGATGTCCCAACACAGGACCCAATAAAGAGCTTCCAATCTAATAGGTTCCGTACTGTCAGCCAAGCTCCAACCTCTGTTCCATCATCACAATGTTGCATCCCTGTGTTTCTTTCTTGCAAGTATTTTAATGGAATGTGTTCTGATAAACTCATAGTACTTGTTCCCCCCTCAACATACATATTCCCGATAAATCCAACAAGCAACAAAATCTCACCGCTTCACTGTTGAGATCCTTAGATGCCGGAAGGCCTTCTATTCTAGTTTATTCTCATTGTTTTTTTCCTTTAGACTGCTAGACTTTGAAATTCCCTCCCTGTTTCCTGCTTCCGTAAACTGCAGAAATTCAATTGTAATTTACTCAACTCAACATGGTAGCTTTTAAATCCCCTGTGAGACATAATCCCAAATAGTAGTTCCAAGTAGTAAAATATGCTTTCTTTAGGATGAAAAAAAAAAAATAAATAAATAGATTAAATAAATGCATAAAAACTCAAAATCATCGATTACAAAATATCTCCACAAAATCTTATGATAAACAACTAATAATAAACCAGACATTGTAGTTCTTATTTACTTGCTTCCCCCATGAAGGTCAGGTTAGACACAAGGTCGTTTTTAATGTGGGGAACATGCAGCTTTAAAAAAAAAAAGTGGGGACAGCATTCTACATTTGGGACAAAAATTAAAATAACCTCAATCTAGAAGGATCTCTCCTTCACTGACCAAGGAGTGAATAGAATTAGTGTAGCATTAGAATAGATACTACACTCTGTTCGTAGAATGCAGTTGCCCGCTTTATAAAAATATTGATATAAATAAATAGAAATTGAATTAAAAAAAAAAAAACAACTGTTCTGATTTCATGCCATTGTGGAGAATTGCAATTATTAAATGAACACACGTACACACAGTTTTAGCAAGGAAACAAGAGTTATTTCCCTTGAATCAATAAGGAGAAGAAAAACTATGCAAATTCCATCCTTCTCGTTATCAAAGATTAATAAAATTCTGATCACTATTCATGCTGTGTTTCTCGCTTTTCAATCGATTTTAATCAATCATTAATCAATTTTGATTTTTTTATACTAGTATTCCACGAATATTTCTTGAAATAAAAAATATAAATGTATAATTCTATTAATTATAAATAATGAAATTTTTAATATTCTATTTAAAAATAAAATTATTTATGAAATTTAAAGTTCATCAGAATGCATTCCAGTTTCTTTGTAAAGAAGACAGTTATTTTAATCTTTTATTAATGGTTTGGAGAGGAGACGAGGAAAAAAAATCAATTACTCCGTGGCCATTCAAAAATAAATTTGGAAATATTTTAACTATTGAATAGAAAGTCATTTTCTGGCTTTATATTTCTAACCAAAATCATTACTATACCAATATTAGTTTAAATTTTATAACAATTTGATTCAGTTAATAATTTAACGACTAACTGATACTGTAATAAATTTTATTTTCAAAATCTATCCAAAAAAAAATTTGGAAAAAAGATGGAAAAGTTTATGGTCCCCTACTTGCCAAAATTTCACAAAAAACAATAGTCTAGCTACAACAATTATCAACATCCCCCCCCCCCCCGCTCTCTGTCTACATGTTCTTCCCCAGAACTGCCCGCCTGTGGAACACTGTTCTGTTGGCTTGCTTTTTGGTTGACATGGTAGCCTTTAAATTTAATGTAAACAAGTTCTTGTTGAGCCGTCCCTACAAATAATCAAATTTTACTTAATTTACATCATTAACAATTGCTACACTACCGCCTTACATTCATTAACCCTTATCCTTGAGTGGCCTTTGATATGTGGTGACTCCCAAGTTAAAAAAAAAAACAAAAAAACAAGCAACACTAGATAAGTAGAGCTTGTTTAGGTTCTTGTCTGGAATTCTCCCTAGATTTAAAAAAACAAACGTTAAAAAAAATCTGTAGGATGTAGGTACCTATGTCGAAACGAAAATATCATTAAAAAAAAAATCAAGTAAATTGATCAAGTAGTTTAATTTTTCTATAAGAAATCAAATTTTTATGAGTATCCAAGGAACGACTGTTTTACCAACTATTTTGAAAAAAAAAAAAAAAAAAAAAAATGTCAAGAAACAAAGGGAGATCACTCAGTAATAATTCAAACTCGTGAGATTTATGTTGTAATGTCTACAAATTCTCATTAATTGCTTTAAAATGATTTTCTTTATAGAAATAAAACTATTTCATCAGTTTACAAAATTTTTGGAATATGACAGTTTCGTTTCATCATGGGTACGCATATCACACAAATTTTCCTTTTATCTTTATTTTTTTAATATAGGGGAAATTCTGGACGAGAACCGTTGTATATGTATTTATTTATTTGTGGATTGTTGTCTTCATCTTCATTGTTGTTGTTGTACAACGTGTCGGCCAACTATTCCTCTGGCCTTTGTGAGGTGGTTAACTGTGACGGGATAAGAGTAGTTGCTGAAACGTCATGAAACAACTATGAAGATGAGGATAACAAATCAATCAAATAAATATACAAATTACTCATCTCAAAGGATTCCAATAATAAAATAAAGAACCGTTGTTTTTAACAAAAACAAAGGGGGTTGACTTCACTAATCCAAATTTAACAAGTGTAATTATCAAGAAACAAAAACTTGTTATCAAATGAAAATAAAATCTGAATTTTTGAGATAAGGATTAATAATGTAGTTTGTTTGGATTACTGTTCTCATCTTGGGCATTATTCTCACGACGTTTCAGGTGTATCTTGGAAATGGCTCTTATGGGTTAACGTTGGAAAGTGTGCTTGTGTTCTTTTTTCCCAATGAACCAGAACTCAAAATATGTGATGCATCTATGACATGAAAAAAAGCTAGGAGTCGTTTTGCATTTTCATATTAATTTTACTCTGCACAGATTTGATGTCATGGTTCTGAATTATTAAGATGAGGATGGATAATATATATTATTTGAATCTTTGTGTAAATTTGAATTGGACATTGTAAATTGAAGAAACTAATACACTCCAAAATTACTTTTTTTTTTTTTTATCTAAAAGAAATTTTTTAATTTAAAATTTATTTGAGTCTGTACAGATTTGATATGTTTTTCAATTTTTAAGATGAGGATTATATTAGTAGAGTGAGAAATGAGAGCGGATTCAATCAGACAATGTACTGATTAGCTGTGTATAGATTTTAAGAGGGTTGCATTCACAAAGTGGTGACTATGCTACATAATGTAAGAGAAAATAGTGTTGAGTGTGTTTTTTATATTTCCCTTATGCTCATACAATCTCCTATTAAGATTATGTTAGGTTTATACAATCTCCTATTAAGATTATGTTAGGTTTATACAATCTCCTATTAAGATTATGTTAGGTTTATACAATCTCCTATTAAGATTATGTTAGGTTTATACAATCTCCTATTAAGATTATGTTAGGTTTATACAATCTCCTATTAAGATTATGTTAGGTTTATACAATCTCCTATTAAGATTATGTTAGGTTTATACAATCTCCTATTAAGATTATGTTAGGTTTATACAATCTCCTATTAAGATTATGTTAGGTTTATACAATCTCCTATTAAGATTATGTTAGGTTTATACAATCTCCTATTAAGATTATGTTAGGTTTATACAATCTCCTATTAAGATTATGTTAGGTTTATACAATCTCCTATTAAGATTATGTTAGGTTTATACAATCTC
The DNA here is from genome assembly GCF_053919585.1 of Euprymna scolopes. Lineage (NCBI taxonomy): Eukaryota > Metazoa > Mollusca > Cephalopoda > Sepiida > Sepiolidae > Euprymna > Euprymna scolopes. The sequence goes on along the minus strand of NC_136509.1, from coordinate 27,570,823 downwards.
CTATTAAGATTATGTTAGGTTTATACAATCTCCTATTAAGATTACGTTAGGTTTATACAATCTCCTATTAAGATTATGTTAGGTTTATACAATCTCCTATTAAGAATATGTTAGGTTTATACAATCTCCTATTAAGATTATATTAGGTTTAGCCTATGTACATTTTACTACAACTAAGATAGAGTATGGAGTATACATTGGCTTGGATTCAGTGTTAGGTTGCTGAGGAAGTCACTTGTGATATTTTAATGCCTATTTTGTTTAATTTTGTATAGACGTGGTTATTAATATTAGTAGTTTGGACTAAATTTCTGTTAAGTGTTGGGTTAATTTAAGAGCTGTCTTGATTGCGGTTAGATTAAATTTGGAGAGATTTTCTTTTTTTGTTTAGTATAAAATATGGAGGATATGTAAAGTCTTAAAAGTGTGTTCAAGGTACTCGAATTCCTCATTTAAATATTTGCGGCTACATATTCTTAGAGCTCTGAGGTAAAACCTGATCACAGATGAGGATTGATAATATGTATTATTTGAATTGTTTAGGCTACTGTTACGTACATTTGAACCAGACTTTGTAAGTTGAAGAAGCTAAGACACTCCAAAATTATTATATTTTTAAAAGAAATTTTTCATTTATAATTTATTATATTAAACAATGTTAAACTGGTTTCTTAAAATTACAAATTCAAATTTACAGTGCTAGTTCAGAATTCAACATAATTAAAAATAAAAAAAAATACAAAAAAAAAATACAAAAAAAAATCACAGAATAAAAATGTCATATTCCAAAATTACGTAAAGTGATCAAGTAGTTTTTTTTATAACTGAGAAAATCAAATTTTATGATGAAGCTAGAACAGTCTTTCTTGATCTCCCATATTTAATAAAATGAGACAATTCAATTTGAACTACTGAGATTTTAAAATTAGTATTGTAGTGGGTATGATATATAATTAATCGCTAAAAATCGTTAAAAAAATGATTTTCTATATTAAAAAATACTTGATCAATTTACATGATTTTTGGAGTATAACATTTTCGTTCAGTGACAAATTTAAAAAAATTTTTTTTATTAAGTTGAATTTTGGATTTGCACTGTAATTAGGTTGAATTCAGAATAAGAGTCAAATTTACAGAATGCTTACATCAAGGAAAAAAAAATCTTTGAATTATCTCCCTTCGGTTGAACTTTCAATTTATGAAAAGTCATATATGCAGACACCAGCAACCACAACAAATTCTCCAGTATTTTTTTCTCTTAACTCAATATTATTGCCATAACAGCAATCAAACTATTCTTAATCTTCATTCTGTCACATTTTCTACTGATTTAAAACAGTGCATGAAAAAAGTAAAGTGAAAAGTTGCCAATTTTTATAGTAGAATAATCCAGTTCTCCCAAAAGGTCTCCTCTGGATTGGGAAGACAACCTGTATGGCTCCCATTAGAACTCATTGACGAATAAGAGTACATCAGGTTAAAAAAAATAATAAACCCAATATGTATATATATAAGGAAGTGGAACAATGCCTACCCTGGCCCCCCTCCCCTCCCCAAAGAAACTAAATAAAAACAAGTTAGAAAGACCCTCCTGACTCTTACTAAAAAAATAAGATTTCTAGTATTTTCCATTTCTTCCCACTTCGTATTTTCAAATCAGACGTTTACTAGCAATTTATGGTTGGTAACAGCGACAATAAGTCTCCTCAAGATTCCATGCATCCTTTGTGTTGAAATCTGGAGGATGCAATCCTTCTCAAGTCTTTTAATCCTCTCAGATCCTCCGAGGCCACTTTCAGGAGTATCAACCAATGTTAGTACCACTGCATTTATTGTTAAGGGGGAGGTAGGGAGTATATTATTTTTAATGGAAAGGCGAGTGTATATTAATTTTAAGAGAGAAAGTAGGATGCATATTATTTTTAAGAAAGGAGATAGGGTGTATATTATTTTTAAGGAATGTAAGGTATATATTATTTTCAAGGGGTAGGGTGTATATTATTTTAAAGGGGTAGGATGTATATTATTTTCAAGTGGATAAGGTGTATATTATTTTCAAGGGGATAAGGTGTATATTATTTTCAAGGGGATAAGGTGTATATTATTTTCAAGGGGATGTATATTATTTTTAAGGAGAGGTAGGGTGTATACTATTTTTTAAGGGGGGTATATCATTTTAATGGGGAGGGGCATATATTAGTTTTAAGAGGCGGGTAGGGAGTATATTTTCAATGAGAAGTAGGGTTGATATCATTTTTCAATTATTTACCCACATAATTTCAAATTTTTAGAGCTATAATTATTTTCTTAGCAATAGTTAGTACACTAGTCAATATCAGTGATCGCTCACTGGTAATATGTTTTTTCCATTCCAGAGTTCCAGTACTCTCATCTTTTGATCACCATTGTCAATCACTTTGCATTCAGGTAACAGTAGTTTACCATCAAGTTTTCACTGATAACAGCCATTGGCTATACCTGGAATCTGAGTGACAATAAGCCTAGTCCAAATTTCATAACTTTCCATTCCCTTACATTTCAGTGGATATCTGATTGATGTTCTCAGTTTTGAGTCTTTCTATCCTCCTAGATCCTTCATCAGAAGCCATATGTAGCATTCACAATCAACACCTTGATGGTCTTCCATCCTTGAAAGATTTTTATATCTCCAGCAAAAAATGATTAATAGCAACAAAAAGATTTTATTTCATTTCTTGAAAGTATATAAATTAAAAAAAGAAGTTTTTGGCTTTCTTAAATTTCTAATAATAATAGTAAATTATATATCCACGCTCTCGATCAGTTTCTAATATTAATTTGCAAAACATTGTGCTCGCCATTGAAACTTTTTTTTTACTTGGTATACTTTTCTCTGACAACAATTTTCAATCCTGATCATTCAATGATATTAGGCCTTTAAGTGCTAAAACGTCACTAACATTATTTAATAAGCCAATCCATTGTGGATGGCAAAGCATGCCAATCACATGTGATTGATTCAATTCAATATATTCGGCATAGATTAAAACATTACATGTTTCATCGCCATTAAGAAGGGTGTGAAGAAAGAGGAAAAAAAAAAGGAAAGTGAACAAAAAGGGAGGTGCGCTGTGAATATAGACTATCAGAAATACAGTTGACCAGCACCTGTCCAACTTCATCTTGAACTGATCTGTTGCTGATGCGGTGACAACCTCAAATGGCAGACTATTCCAGGGAGCCGATATGTGGATGAAAAATGCAGCTTTTCGTCGATTTACTGAAATCTCATATGAAACAGCTTTAGGCTGTGGCCTCCCAGTCTACGTTTGGGTGCTGGGGTGAAGAGAAGATACCAAGGGAGGTTGTAATGGCCATGAAGAAGGTTATAGGCCAAAATTAGATTGCCCTTCAGTATTCGGCAGTCCAGTCAAAAAACGCTTCAACCACTGCATATGGGTCTCATAAGGAAGGTCATAAAAACCTTGCACCAATCAGGTTGCCAGTCTCTGCACTTGCTCCAGATGCTGGATGTTACAAACCAAATATGGAGACAATGCCTGGATGCCATACTTCAACACAGGTTGGACGAGTGATATCAGGGCTCCATGGACAAATTTATCTTTAGTTAACCTTTGACAACTAAATATTTTCGTTTACTAAGCAAGTAGAAAAGTTACTAGCCAAACCCACATGATTTTTAGAATATGACATCTTCGTTCTGTGACAAGTATGTACATCATAAACATTTTTCTGTATATTTTTTTAAATAAGTGTAATTCTAAATATACAACAAATTTTATGTTGAGACTTGAAGGCATAAACATTCTAATTTCTTCAGATGTTTTTTTTAAACAGCCTTTGTTAAAAAAAAAAGAGTATATTGTCCTATTAAACTTTTGTTTAAATAATTTAACTTTGTTTTATCAAAAAAAAAAGTTGAAAAGATATGTTTCACTCAGTAGTGAGCTTTGGAAGATTGTCAGTGAAAGAAATGCAATCGCCAGAAGATAAGCGTTTTATTATTTCTAGTCGCCACTTCGAATGAAACATTCGCAAATGCGACTGTTTCACTCGCAATGTAGAGCCCAGGATATGTACATAGGGAGAAAAATATCTGGAGTGAATGAAGTTGGCGAAGGAGTGCTTGATGAGAAAAAGGATACTCCTTGTCTTGTTGGCCTCCTGAATGCATATAAATATATTTAAACATGTAAGTACTCTCATTCCAGTGTGTATTTATTCTTTTTTATATCAAAGTTCTTCACAAAAGGCAAAAATGAGCTCTTATGGCAATGAACATGACTACTTCCAACAATCGATCCAAGCTCTGGTTGATTCCATTCACCACAGAATTCTTTTTAAATCATAGTTCAGTTATATAAGAATATTTTTTTTTTAATAATTAGAATATTCAGTGTTATAATAGCCCCAGATTTCTTTCTTAATGGTTTGGTTTGGTTTTACGGCATATCAACCGTTATTTAATGCTGACGCCAGTCATTTTGAAGAAAGTTTTTATACTTCAAATTCTTTATATCAAATATTTATTCATGCTGTTTGGTTTGTTTTATGGAGTAAAATTGTTGCTGTTTTTTGTTTTTTTTTGCCTTTTGTTAAGTATTGGCCGGGCAATGCCGAAAGGTTTGCTGGTCGACAATCATTATAATCGTTATTAATATTTGTAAAAATAGAATGTTAGAAACAATGGTATCGTAGTGAGATAAATATTTACAGATAAAATTATTTATGTTAAAATGTTTTAATAGAAAGGAATGTTAGTTTTCATAACTAGCAGAAACAAAAACGTTAACTTAGTGAAAAAAGAATGTAAGTTAACATAAATAAATGTGAACACGTGGAGTTAATTATGTAATGAGTCCCAGGTTGATATCTTATATGTTTTTACACAGAGTGATGTGGTTCTCAGTTGATTAATTGTGTCGGATATATACTCGAGAGTCAAAACAATGAAAAGAATATGCTGGTGTCATAGCCCTAGTAATGAGAGAGCTCGGAAATGCAAGTATTAGTTAGTCAAGAGTCAGTATCAGAGGGAGAAAGATGGTCCACTGACAATAATGGCTCCAAGTAGGGAAAAATGTCAATAGTAAAAAGCTAGGACCAGCATTACAGGTTTCCAATGGAGGGAAACATCCAAAATAAAGCTGCTGTGAATACCACCAAGCCTTTGGGTTGTACGAATCTTCAGTTGCAGCTTTTCCGAGGATCGATCAAATCAAAACCAAAGATGGACCAGGTGTGTTTCTTCATTGGCCGATGTAAAACCCAAGAGACATATTTGTCCCTTACCGTTATAATTGTTATATGTACTGCTTAAACAAACACTAGATGATCAATGTTACACATTAATAAACACATATATACAATCCCCCACCCCTGCATGTTATACCGCTAGACTATACACAAATTCAGACATGTATATACATACAAGACACACATATTATATATATATATATATATATATATATATATGTATATATTACACACACACAATTACACAGCACTTTTATATGATTGAGTTTTGCAAAGAGAAAGCAAAAACTAATAACAGCTACGTTTGCTGCATTCAATGAGATTCCAAATATGAATGTGATTAATTTAATTCAAATGTATTTGCATGATGGTGCTCCTTATTGTTGTGTGTCAGGAGGTGACGGTGATTCAGTGATTAATAACACAGACTTGGGTGTCCCAAGTTTGAATCCAGTTCATTCCACAATAACTCACTATAACTTAGGATGTTGACAACCTTCATGTGGTCCCTCCCGTAAGTACCTGATGTCTTTCTAAAATAATTCCGATTACAAAAATTTGGGTGAAATCAACGCATTCATACAATATATGATGATGAATGTTATATATTACTAAAATCTGCTTCTGACTTCTTGCGGCATCATATATTAAAAAATAAAATTATAGTGAAAAAAAAAAAAAAAAAAAAAAAAATAACGTTTTTGTACACAAATGTAAAACTTTTAATAATATCTTACCTTCGGCATTACTGGGCCATCCCTCGGCGACAGCAATCAATTCTAACGACTTTTTCAACCGAGTATCTAATGTTGAAAGATCTTCAATTTCTATTTCCAGCTTGGTGAGCTCCTGGTCTGCTTTTATATCCAGAAGTTTCTTTGCCAGAGCATAAGCCGAGTCGTTAAGGTAACGGAATTGTCCATTCCCAATGCGTTTGTACTCAGGATTTCCATCCGTGTCTGACTTGCAAAATACTTCAAGTTCAACATCCTCTTCTAAACAATGATCTGAAAGAAAAAACAAAACAAATTGCATTTTAAATGATGTTATATATAAAGTTGAGTATGTACATATGTTTATATATATATGTATGCATAGTATTAACTCCTAAACTAATTAACTGATCATTATGAATTTTGGAACACAGCTGCTAGGCTTAAAAGTGAATGTAGTTTGCCTATATTTGTATATATATAGTGTTATGGCAAGCCAGCTTTAGTTTTGCGGCTTTGAGATGAATTTTGCTTAGGGTTTTTTTTTTGCCAGTCCACAAATATATATATATATATATATATATATATATATATAGATAGATAGATAGATAGGTAGATAGATACTCGTAGCCAAATTGAGTATTGAAATGCTCATATCTTTAGTTTTATGGGACAAAACTACATGAAAATTTGCAGGCTTTTTGGGGATTATAATACTATTCTATGGTTAAACTTTTATGACAATTGTAAAATAGAACCTATATTTTCAAACCAATAAAATATACCCAAATTTGCCTACATTTGTGTGTGTGTGTGTGTGTATATATATATATATATATATAGTGTCCTGGCAGGACAGCTTTAGTTTTGCTGCTTTCGGATGAATTTTACTTAGGTTTTCTTTTTTTTTTTTTTTTTTTTGCTTGTTTGTCTCTCCTGTGGCCATGTCAGGCCACTAATATCTACTATTATATAAAAGGAACTGTGTCTGTGTGCCTCTGGGTTCGTTCCCTATGGACTCCACAACAGCTGGGTCAATTTTTATGAAATTTCACACAAAGGTACTTTCTTTTGCCTGGAAGCGTTCTTAGATAGGTTTTGTGTTGGAATGTCTTTGATAAGTATCGATAATCGAAATAATCCGATGAAAGAAGGAACAGTCGACCAATGTTAACATCTTACACAGCCTAATATCACAAGCACATTTGAGAAGTTTTATTACCACACAAAGCGAAAGGCTCAACATATAAAATCAACAGTAGGCTCTTTGATATAGCAGGGGAACGTTCGAAATGAATGTTTCTGTTTACAGCACAATTAAATTATGATACTTTGATTTTGAATTTTAAACTTTAATTGAAGCCATTGGATACAAATAATTTTCTAAGATGAATAACACAATGTAGAGTACCATGTATGGTGGACTGTCCCTGCATCCTCCCGGTGCATCATGGCAGATTCCTGACAAGAGCAAGATTTCGGCCTATTTTCAGCAATTTTAGGTCCAATTTGGCCAAATTCACCCCTAAAATTGCCCTTAAAGACCCCAAGACCTGTCAATAATCATGGTTCTCTGCCTTATATGTGTGTTTGAAGTCATTCATATCCATTGGGAATGAACAAGGATCGATTAAGTGACCGAGAACAGGATTTTGGCAATTTCGTCCTATTTTTGGCAATTTTGGGTCAAAATTTGGTTTATTTCTCTTCAAAAAAGGCCCCAAAAGATCTTAGACCTGTATATAATCGTACTCCAATGTCTATTTTAGGTATCTACAGCAATATATAGCTTTATAAAGGTGGACGAGGATAATTTATGTGACCCAAGATGGTTTTTGTGATTTTTGCCTGTTTTTCGGCCAATTTATGGCCATTTTTTGACCAAAATTGACCAAGAATACCACAAAACCTGTTTAAATACATGACCCTGTGTCATTTGAAACTATTTATATCCATTAATGGGCATTGGAGATACACAAGAAGCAAAATTATGCCTTGAAATCACTCATATTGACATTTCGGACACATATTTCTTGAAAAACCAGCCCCAGATCTAAAAAATGCCGCCAACAGATGAAAAAAAATTTTTTTTCAAATTTTTTTTCGATTTTGACCTAGATACACCTTATATTTTGATTTGAGGGGGTCCCCACCAGATTTTGAAGATGTGACCTTTTTTCGACCCAGTACTCCCTACCTCTAGACCATGTATGGTGGACTGTCCCTGCATCCTCCCGGTGCATCATGGCAGATTCCTGACAAGAGCAAGTAATAAATTTGATTGAAAAATCCAATAATTAAAAACCAATTCAAAATTCTTACTAATATTATTTTGATCTTCCTTTTATCATTTTTTTTCTGTCCATTTTTACTTCTATCTTCTCCTTCAATATCTTTCAAATTCAAAATGGTTGGTTGTTGTTAGTTGTTTTTATAGCAATATCAGCCTTTTTCAGGTTATTTAGTGTTGAACCCAGTAATTTCGGTAAAAGTTTTTCTATCATCTGTGTAAGTTTTAACAGATAGAGAGTGAGGGAAATTGTTGACAATTGTTCTAGCGAGACCAAGTTTTTTCTTTTTTCGTTTTCGGCAAATCTCTTACAGGGAGGGGGGTGGGGAGAAGCGTAGATTGAAGCTCAGTCGAGCACCTGTTATGAAAATAATGATAGAGCAGAGGTATACTTGCAACATCTCTTCTGTGAGAAAGAGGAAATAAGGAAGCGAAAAAGTCTGAAAATGTTAAATAATATACTACTCAATAAATCTCAGTCTTCACATATATATGATTCCACTAATAAAAAAAAATATGCATGGGAACTTTTTATAAAGTACTAACCTTCAAATCGCACGTCAAAATTTTAGTCCAATCAGACTATTAATTTACAAATTACATTTAACATGTGCTGTACCGTAACGTTACATTTCAAATACTCAGACTCGCATGTTGTCTGGCACCGTCACAAAAAAAAAAAAAGGGATTGAAATAAAAATTTGACTCTGCATTTTTTTTTTTTTAAGTGCAAATAAAATGCATTTATTTATGGTTCTTCCAAAATAATGTATTTCATTATCTTTATAAGCTCTTTTCACACACACGTGCTTTACAGCCTCTGTCATATTACAAGTCTCTCTCTCCGCCACCTGACGCCGATCATAGCCAGTGTTTTCTTACCCTCGATGTCACACGTTCATCTTCCGCTGCTCGACCATGTACTGTTCTTTGTTTTTCTTTCTTTTTCTCTCCTCCTTCTTTCGGTGATGTCAGCATATACACATTTGCTAATTTGCATACATGCTTTAACGGCTGCTGCTGCTAATATTTTCACTAGTCAGCTACCTACGGCTGCTGCTGATTTTCTCACAAAAAGCCCATCCACATTATGTTACCAAGAGAGCGCAACAACAACTTGATAAGTGTCATTCTGACCCTGTACCATCAGAAACAACGGGCAGAATTCAGCAGTTATCTCAGAAAACATCAGAAAATTACGAACTCGTTTTGGCTGATTATTAATTGAAATTGCCGAAATAGTAGAGTTGAGGATATCAGGAGGCAGTATATTCACATTTTGCAAGAAATTTTGTCAATGAGAAAGTGGCATTCTAAGTGGGTGTTGCACTTGCTCACAATCATTTAAAAGCAACTAGCCTGGGTGTCCAGCGTTGTCCAGGTGTTTGGAGGTGTGTGTTAAAAAAAAAAAAAAAAAAAAAAAAAAAAAAGTGGAAGTAGGCAGGCTTGAACCCATGACGCAAAGGTGAAAAAGAAAGTGAAAGAAAACCTGATGTCTTACCCCTACTCCTGACACAACCAGAAGTTCGGAATGTTGAAATGAGTAAAGCCATTCCAACTGATACGATGACTTGCAAAAATGGCGTCGCAAAAAAAAAAAAAAAAACCCTCCTGTTAGAAAAGTGCCCAGTTGAGGGTGAAGGAATTAATGTTTTTACCCAATTTTTTGATATTTGTCGTCTGAAGGGTCAAGCTTAAAAGCGATACAACCACGTGAAAATCCGTCACCTTTGTCGAAAGTTTTAAACAGACCTACAAACATACATTTAAACAGACAGGTGAGGTTTATATAATAGACTAGCGGGGGTGCTCGGCGTTGCCCGGGTGTTTGGAGGTGTAAAAGAAAAAAAAAGTTTTAGTAGGCAGATAGGCTCGAACCCGAAGCCTTGAGACGAAGGTGGAAAAAAAGTGTGATGACTTACCACAACGCTACGAGGGCAGCAGAATTGAGAATGGTTGAAATTAAACGATTAAAAAGTTAAGTGAATGAATTCACACAGGTGCGTAAATTTAACGAGGACAAACATCACGCCATAGGGGAATGAAATCCCGCACTTGGACTGCAAGGCAGTTTTTTGGTTTTGTTTCCGCAAGATGTTGGGGTAAAACTAGCTCCCCATAAAAAGGGGAGTGTTCAAATGAACAGCAATTGTTTGATATGATGGGTTTTCACCGCATTGATCAAAGCTCATTGCTTTCTGGACGTCCACAGTGGGAAATCGAAGGAACTGATTTTGTTCCAATTAGGTTTACTTTATTTATAATAAAAAGCCAAACAAACATGCGGAACCATGGGATAGCATGAATTTTATAAAATAAAAGTTGCTCCAATAATAGATAGACAGGATCTCCTTTCGTAAATTGGAGATATTATAATCTATGAAGTATATAAAAATGTTTTAAGAAACAGTGAGCGCCCCCACCTGAAAAAAGCCTTTGCCAGACATACAAAAAAAGCGCACAAACACACGCACATTTTTGCTTTTATACAATAGATGATCTTAGTCCTTCAAGTGCTAAAACTTAAGATTTGTTTGTAACTGTTTCAATGCAACAAAAGAAAGAGTGTTTGCATCAATACTTAGTAACGGATGAATATGGATCAGTCTGGAGTCAAGTTTTCAGTCAGCTGAGTGCACAGCAGCAGGTAAAAGCTATCACAAGCAACCAAAGGTGTAAACATCAGCAAACAGGGTTTTGATCTCTGTATTTTAGAATTTGCTAAGTATTTTGATCTTAGATTACTTTGAGAAAAAAAAAAACATCAGTAGCATTATTATTGGTGTGCTTGAAGAAAGTATAAAAATAAAACGGCACAAAAGAAAAAATACTCTTTCACCATGACAATGCACCATAAAGGCAAACTACATAAATTCCACTTCAAATTGCTTCTGCATGCAACCTATTTTTCAGATCTGGACCCCAGTGAATACTGGCTGTTTGTAAACCAATGAAGAAGCAATATCAGAAACCGAGTCATTTTATGGTTAGGTTGGTTGTTTTAACGGCATATTAACCCTTTTCAGGTTATTTAATGCCGAATCCAAAGATTTTGAAGAAAAATTTTTTAGTAGAATATATTTGTTGTTTTCAAGTCAGTTTCTATTTAATCCATAGTTGGGACCCTAACAGGTACTACCACTCTGGGTCAGAGTGAACTGGGAGCAATGGCAATTAAGGGGTGGCTCCACACTCTCCAAAACCCGCAAGCTGGGGCCTCACCATTGGATATGGTAGGTGCTCGTCTGAACTCCAGTCTCTGGTCCCCCCTCGCCAATCTTTTACGAAAAACACCTGTCTAGCTGAAACCACTGTCAAAAACTTTCCCCACTCTTTATCTGTGCTTAAATCAAAACGTAGACTCCATGAACAAAGCTTCTTTCTTAGAACTGCACGCCTGTGGAACTCTGTTCCATCTGCCTGCTTCCCACCTGACTACAACCTTGATGTCTTCAAGTCCAACGTAAACAAATTCCTGATGAACCGCCTCCTTAAGTAGACACTTTATTAAATCTCCACACTAACGTACTGTACTTACAATAACCCTTATCCCTGAGTGGCTTCCGGGCCTTGATAAGTGGTGACCACCTTGTAAAAAAAAAAAAAAAAAAAAAAAAAAAGAAATATGGTCCTGGATTATTTTATGGTTAAGAGATAAATTGTTCTGCAAAATGGAATCAAATTGGTAAGCATTGGAATTTATGTATTCATCTATATATATATTGAGGAATAAAGTTGAATTTTGCCTAAAAGTTTTTTTCTTTTTATGAATTGGGCCCGGAACTTATTGAGTGATTTATTAGTTAATGATCTTATGTGTGATGCGCTAAGATAAACGACAAAAAAATTTCCCAAACAGAAATCGCTCTAGACAAAAAACTTGACGTAAGGAATTAAAAAAAGAATAAACAAATACATATTAGTTCAAGGTCAGAAACAAGATAGCAACAGGTGGGAGATGAAGAGATTCCAATCAGGAAAACAGCAAGTCTACCCCTTTGTCAGAAACATGGCTCATAAAATGTAAAGACTAAATGGACAAAATAAGGAAAACAAGAGTTACAATGCTGCTGAATGTAAAATCAAGATCGACTCTATTATACTCACCGCTTACTTGGGAATAATGATCATGCTGTGATAATAGTAGAAATCACCCTAAATTCTTGACCCAAAACTGAAGACCCACTGTTCAAAACAACAAGGTATTACAAAAAGGCTGACTGGCAAGCCATGAGGGATCTCATCAGAGATGCCCCATGAGGAAGTATCTTTTCTCTTCCTGCTGAACAGTGCACAAGCCCCACTCTCCCCAATTGTTTACTTCTACCTGTGCAGCTGCCATTGCTTAAAGGAAGCGTGCTTACCGCAGATGTAACCGACATAAGTCCAGTTCAAATAGACAGAATGTTATAGAAACTAGAAATAATTGTAAGAGAAAAACAGCAACATCTACGGCAGAATACACTGAAACCACCAGAAAACGCTTTGAAGCACAGAAATTAGGAACCCATGATTTTTGGAAAATCTACAACAGTGTAGTAAATAATGGACAGTCAACGATTCCTCCACTATAAAACAATCATGAAGTTGCTTGCACGGCAACCGAAAAGGTTAACATGCTTGCCAGTCGGTTTGCCTCAAACTCTACATTGGACCTGGCACACCACTCCCTCCTTGACTTCCCTTTGTGGACAGACACCACACTAGATGATTTGAAAATCACCCCTTCTCAGTTACAGGGTATCATAAAAAACCTAGACACTTCAAAAGCATGTGGACTCGATCTCATCCTGGCTGTGCTATTAAAAAAATGCTCCGCTGAGGTTACTCCAGTTATCTATAAACTTTTCAACAAATGCCTTAACGAATCTTGCTTTCTTGACTGCTGGAAAACCGCTTCTGTGGTACCAGTTTTAAAGAATTCTGGCGAAAGAACTGACCTATTAAATTATCGCCCCATTAGCCTTCTCCTGCTTTTCGCCAAAATATTTGAGTCTTTAATTAATCAAGCTCTAGTCCATCACCTTACAGATGCTAAACTCCTGACCGACAAACAATATGGATTTAGGCAAGCCTGTTCCACAGCAGATATACCGTTCACTGGACAAAACAGGGGAGACTAGAGTGGTAGCCCTCGATATATCTAAGGCTTTTGACAGGGTATGGCATGATCATCTTCTAAGGAAAATTAGATCATATGGTATCACTGGAAGAATACATAATGTCATTAAATCCTTCTTAAGTAAGAGAAAAATCCAGGTTGTCCTCGACAGTCGTACATCTAAACAATATGATATAAATGCGGGTGTATCTCAGGGGTCTATCCTTGAATCTTTATTATTCCTGATATTCATAAATGACCTCCCTGATAAAATTGTTTCTGAGATGGGTATATTTGCTGATGACACCACTCTCTATAACAGGCACGAGGGGAAAACAAATGAACACATATCTAAGGAAATGGCAGAAACACTAGCAGATGGCCTCAAATCTGTAGTGGAATGGAGACAAAAATGAATGGTCACATTCAATGCTGCCAAGACTAAGCTTGTTTCCTTCAATAATTACAAGAAACCTTCTCTACCACCAATAGCAATGGCCAAGAACATTACCCAAAAGTACTTCGTTTAAACTCCTCAGCCTAACGTTTACAAAAAACATGAACTGGAATAGATACATTGAGAGCATTACCAAGGCTGCTCCGAAGAAGGTAGGCTCTCTCTACCATGCTAGAAAACTACTTACACCTGAAAGTATCCTGTACCTCTATAAGGCCACCATTCGCCCATGTATGGAATATTGTTGACACATTTGGGCTAATGCATCTGCTACTTGTCTTTCACTCCTGGACAAGGTTCAAAAGAGAATCGCCAACCCGATAGTTCCTGAACTGTCATCTAAGCTTCAGCCTCTGTCCCATCGACGAAATGTTGCATCCCTCTGCCTGTTCTACAAGTACTTTAATGGTAAATGCTCTGAAGAACTACAAGTACCCCCTCGACGTGAATACCCGACAAACCCGACAAGCAGCAAAAATCCCACCCCTTCACAGTAGAGTTCCCTAGGTGTAAGAAAGCCTTCTACTCCAATAGTTTCTTCCCCAGAAATGCTAGACTTTGGAACTTCCTTCTGGGATTCTGCTCTCCCAACTGTACTGACTGAAGTTCAAGTGTAGTGTGAACAGACATCTTGCTACTCATCTCCCTTCATAATACCCCTGCAACAAAAAGGGAGGGAGGGTGACAGAGAGGGAGAGAGAGAGAGACAGAGACAGGGGGGGACACAGACAGAGACAGGAGTACAGAGAGAGAGAGAGAGAGAGAGACAGGGGTACAGAGAGAGAGACAGGGGTACAGAGAGAGAGAGAGAGAGAGAGAGAGACAGGGGTACAGAGAGAGAGAGACAGGGGTACAGAGAGAGAGAGAGACAGGGGTACAGAGAGAGAGAGACAGGGGTACAGAGAGAGAGAGAGAGAGAGAGAGAGAGAGAGGGGGGTACAGAGAGAGAGAGAGACAGGGGTACAGAGAGAGAGAGACAGGGGCACAGAGAGAGAGACAGGGGTACAGAGAGAGAGAGACAGGGGTACAGAGAGAGAGAGAGAGAGAGAGAGACAGGGGTACAGAGAGAGAGACAGGGGTACAGAGAGAGAGACAGGAGGATAGAGAGAGGTGGGGAGTGACAGAAATGGTGGCACAGAGAAAGAGAGAAAGAGAGAGAGAGATGATGATGATGATGTCATAAAAAGGGAGATTATGCCAAAGAGAGAGAGAGAGAGAGAGAGAGAGAGAGAGAGAGAGAGAGATGATATTACAAAAAGAGTGAGTAGGTGACAGAAAGAGAGAAAGAGTAACTGCCTTTAAGTAATGAATGGGTGATGAGCTTTATAGCAACCAATACTAAAAGCATTAAATAAAATTAACTTATTCAATTCAAAATCAACAAATATTAACAGAAAAGGGGAAAACATTTTTTTTTTTTAATGAATCAGTGAGTTTTTGTTTTGTTCTGAATAGAAAAAAAAAATTTAAAAAAAACAAAAAAACGCTGAATAAAAAACTGTAAAAATGTCACCATCTGCACACGAACAGAAAATTATCAATCTAAAAGAAAAAAGCAAGTGTTCATTGCTTTGCGTCTTTTTTTTTTTTTTTTTTTTTTTTTTTAAATAGGCTTTACAGCCCTTCCCTTTAAAAGCGAAACATTAAAAATTAAAAGTATATATATTTCTATATCACCTCCATCACCCCTTCATCACGAGAATGAAGAGGCTGCTTTCTGCCTACTTTAATAACAAAAACAGTAGATATTTTGAAAATGTCATCTATTATTCTCGTTTTTCACACGAATGACAAATGCACCAAGAGAGCACATACTTCCACTAAAGCTCAGCAATGTACTCAATTCGGCATGCAGCAGTAAATTAAAATTATAAATGCATGGATTATAGTTCAGAAGAGTTAACAGTGAAGAACTCAAACAAAAAAAATAAAAGCAACAAATAATTTATGAGATTAAATTCTCTATCGACAATAGGACCATTCTGTTATACAGCTGTGAAACCTGGCTGATGAGAGCAAGTGACCTACCTACAAAAACTTGTGTCCGATCAGTATCGTTTGTGTTGCATCCTTTGTGTCCGTTTGTTGCAGTTCATCTCAATTGCTGTTGCTCATTCTCTTGGCACCATGCTCTCATCTTTGAGTCTTTTGGCCTTGATAAGCGGAGATTCATTAAGAAATAAAAATCTCACCTGTCTGCTTAAATATATGTATGTCTAAAACTTTCAACAGAGTCAACGGATTTTCATGAGACCATTATCGTTTTGAAGCTCGACCCTTCGTATGACAAATATCGAAAAATTGGCTAAAAACATTGATTCCTTCACCCTTAATTGGACACTTTTCTACAAGGAGGGTTCGCTTTTTTCACCGATATTTTCAAAACTCATCCCCTCTTTTTGATTGACTAACCTTAATTTAAACCTTCGCCATTTCCGGTTTAGTGACGACGCAACAGTAAAGATGTCATTTTTTTTATTTTTTTCACATTCTTTTCTTCCTTTGCTGTACGGATTTGAGCCTGCCTGCCTACTACCACTTTTTTTTTTACACTGGAGAAACGCCGGGCACCCAAGCTAGTTAAGAAATAAAAATGAGAGCAAACGACCTACAATAGTTTGAGGCTTTCGATCACTACTGCTTGTGTTGCATCCTTTGTGTTCGCTGACAGCAGTTCATCTCAAATGTCGTCGTTTGTTCTTGATGCAACATATACCCTCCACAGCAAACTCTCCCCTCGAGACGTCTTCTTTGGTTTTATCATGTTCTTAGCCATCACCCAAATTAATTTCTCCATATAGTTATTGAACCATCCCCATCTCAGAGCTAGGGGATAAAAAAAACAAAAAAAAAGCTATGCGGAGATCTAGAAACCTGGCTTAAAACAATGAAACACGAGACCGAGCTAATCCTGAGCCCTCGTCTCTATGGGATTCGCTACTGGAACCGTGATTGGCTTACATTCGTATTTGCTACAGCAGTGGACAGTCGCACCTGGACAGCGTGCAATTCAAGACACCACAAATTCTCTGGATGGATGCAGCTCAACCACCTCAGGGTAAAACAAGTACAAATATATATAAGTAAATAGTAGTTTTAACACGTAGAAATTTAGATTTTTTTTTTCTAATTTTGAAATTTTATTTCCATCAAAGCAACACATAAAATACATCAATGGCTGCCAAGATGATTAACTCAGGCCATTGCATGTGGTTTTATTAGGCTTTTTGGTAGGGTTAGTAATTTTTCTTTTACCTATCTTTTTAGCAACACTCCATCCCCAATTCAACAAGTATCTTGGTCACCATATTTGTGTGTGTGTGTGTGTGTGTGTGTGTGTGAGTGAATTGATCAAAATAAATTAATGAAAAAAAAAACTCTTACAGTTTCAAGATGTTAAAAGTATACAGGTCAGTAGAGAATTTAATTTTACTGTATTTTGTATCAATTAGATTTTGCTTTTATTTTATTTACCTCCTGTTTGAAAAGTTAGACACAAAGTCAGGTGTAGGTTTGACAAAAATGTTTCTTTGGAAGAAACTGGATTCAAACTTGGCACATACAGGTCTTCAATCTGTGTTGTTAACCACTTAGCCACCATTTTTTGTTTAAAAGTTTTTGAATGTTAACTATTCTGGACTTCTAAATAAATGCACTAATTTGAGAGATTAACCAGTGACCCTTGAGACCAAAGGAAGCCAATAATAACACCCTACTTGAGAATTCTACCTTCAAACTCTTTGGCCTAACATTTGCGGGCAATATGAACTGGAACAAATACATAGAGGACATTGTAAAGACTGCTGCAAAGATGGTGGGTTCCCTCTATCGAGCTAGAAGACTACTCACACCTGAGAGTATCCTGTACCTCTACAAGGCCACCATTCGCCCATGCATGGAGTATTGTTGCCACATCTGGGCTAGTGCATCTACCACTAGTCTCCCCCTCTTAGATAGGGTTCAAAAAAGATTTGTTAATCTAATCGGTCCCACTTTATCAACTTAGCTCCAGCTCCTGTCCCATCGACGCAATGTTGCATCTCTGTGAATGTTTTACAAATATTTTAATGGGATGTGTTCTGATGAACTCGTTGCATTTGTACCCCCTCGACGTACATATCTCCGACAAACACGCTTAGCAATAAGATCTCACCCCTTCACTGTTCATATCCTTAAATGCCAGAAATCTTTCTATTCTAATAGTTTCATCCCTCGAACAGTTAGACTTTGGAATTCCCTTCCCGCTGCCTGCTTCCCTTGCTGTTCTGATATGCAGAAGATTAAATGCAACATAATCAAACATCTTATTAATCTTTCCTAGATATGGTCTCAAATAGTAGCCCTTTACGTCCAAGTGGCGATATACCTTGTAAGGGGTGAACATGTGTAAAAAATAAATAAATAAATAATAATGATGGCATCAACATCAGCTCATATCACGAAACAGAAGCGTACAGTTCTTAACACAACCATTGACTTGCCATAAAAGCTAACAATTATTTGGACTAATGTTCTCATCTTGAGCGTTATTCTCAAACAATTTTGGTTGATGAAATCTCCGGCCTTCTCGAGGTGTATCTTGTCAAACTTGGGAATCTTCCAATACACTCAAGAATCTGCAAGTACTCGTGGCATAATGGATAAGGTATTTGGTAAAATTCAGTTCCAAGTGAAACTTGGTTGAAGGTTGAATCCTCAGTGTGGACGATATTAGGAGTAACTGCGAATCACTTAAGACTTCTACCCAACCAAGGTCGAACTTTACATCAGCTGAAAAGTTGTGAGAACACTGAAAAGGAGAATCAAATAATCCAAATTATCAATCCTCATCTAAAAAACCCAGAAACATAAAACCATTATTTACATGTTTCAACCCGTTCTCATCTTATATAAATTAACTCTGAGTTCCCAAATTGAAGCCCCACTCATGACTGGATGCAGTATTATGTTAAACCCAGAACAGTTAGGAATGGGAGGGAGGACACGTAAGTAGTTGATAGGGCTGGAAAGTAGGGTATGCAGAAAAAAAAATTGTCAACAAACTAGGAAAAAACGATTTCAAAATGGTGGGGGTAGAGTAGAGGAAAACACTTTGCGCAAAGTTATCTGTTGTGACTTTGCCAGCCTGAAATAATCAAGACAAACATAATGGTGTAATTAACAAAAAGTGTATTAACTAAAGTATGTAACAGAAGTACACAGCATGATTCTGTAGCCATAGCTGCAATGAATTGCTGTTATTTATTTCCTTCATATCAGATATGACACAAGGTCAAAAGGTGGAGGGAGTTAAACCAAGGCTCCTAAAGAAGGAGCACTCCGGCTTTTTAAAACTTGCCTGAGCAACACCGTCAGCAGTAAACTTACTTAACTCGAAAGAGAGAAGACAAAGCCTGAGAGAGTGAACTTCCTAGAACTACCCATAATGAATGCCTCAACCTGTCATTTAAAAACCATTGAAAAGACCTAGTTACTGTCAGACTTGACTGTCAAGATTATAACCTCGACTGGCATATGACTGATTGCGATCCAAAACCAAATGAATAGCGCAAATAATCACTGTCCACGATGTTTAAATACAACTATATTGTCTCTGGGTATGCCCATTATTGTTAAAATGGGTAGATCAGCTTACTCCATCTTCATATATAATAAAATGACTGCATAAATTCCTCTCTGGATCAAAGTATCATAGGTTTGCAACAACAGATGCCACAAACAAATTCAATACATCTAGGCTAATAGCCACTATCTTATGTAGCTTTCGAACACTATTTTCAGTCGTGATAATAAAATGCTACATAGCATCCTATGAGCAACACCATCACAATATCTTTAGAGGAAGGAGTCCCTATTTTTCTCTAAATATTTTATCCTCCCACTATTACCAGTTGTTACTGGCATAAATTCTACATATTCCACAAATTCTGTGCTTACACTGACTGTAATTGGCTCATAGATACATAGACATAACAATCTTTCCAATTTCCGATTCATAAATAATATAGGCTCCCTCGCCAAGGTCTGTCCATTCTGATTGGCTGAGCTCTGAAAATTCTCATATTCCAGAATCAATTTATTTGATTTATAAACAAGCACTTAAGAGTTTTCCATCATTTTTGGATATGTTACTAATTTCGACATGACAATTAAGTAGAGACCATTTTTAAAAAAATTAAATTCAATATTTCGATTTTTGCTCTAATAACGAAAGCATCAGATATTGTTTTCTTACAATTCAGATCAAGGAAACAAACTGACGATCACAACCTGTGTATTGAACGCAAGCAAAAACAAGTTTACAAGTGAAGGATGCATGGATCTCCCTGAGTGCACAGTGAACAAGGCATAAAAAGAATGACTAAGTTCAGCATTTGCCCTCTCCCCACCCATTTAGCCCCAAAAGTCCCCAGCGGATATCAAATCCTGGTGAAAATGAACAAACGGTGCAGTTTTAGGCCTTAACATATGAAAATTTGAGTTCTGCACTATGCAAAAAACGAAATGACTAAGTCCATCATTTGCCCCCCCCCCATTTAGCCCCAAAAGTCCCCAAGGTTTTAACACATTTAAAGTTGAGTTCAGCACCATGCAAAACTGCTAAATAGACATACACAGAAAAATTTGGACAAATATGGTAAAATAGTCCCAAAAATGGAGTGCTTTGTTAGCCCTAAAACAATCCTTGGGGCACACCCAAAAGTTATTGCTAAGTATAGACAAACAAAATTATATAGAAATCAGTTAGTTACAACTTTTCAGAAAGTTTTATAAAAATCCAAGGCATCATTTTTTTTTAATAAGCACAAAAGTGTCAATTCCCAGAAAACCCGTTTTGTGACTTTTTTACTCATATCATGTATAATGTTCGTGCAAAATTTTTTAAAATTCCAAGGCGTAATTATTGAGAAAAGTGCGGACAGACGAACGGACAAGGGTGAATTTACAGGTCCACCCTCCCTTTGTCAGGGGACCAACAATCAACGAAGGTATTAGTGCAAAATTAAATGCAACAAGAATATTTAATTCATTATTTATTTAAGGAGAGTAGAAAGTTGATCTTGGATTTACTTTTGACAGCCTTGTAACTCTCACTTGCCTTATTTTGTTCTTTAGTTCTTACAATCCATGAACAATAATGTTTCTTACAAAGAGGAAAGAATCGCTGTTTTATCTGTCAGAATCTATTTTATCTAACACTTATCATTGACAACTTTTTGATATTAAAGCAGTATTTTTTTTTTCTTAGCTTCTTATATCAAGTGGCTTCATACCTTTTCTGGAGCAATTTTCATAAAAACAAAACAAAAAAAACATACCATAGGACAGATCTTTAATCGAGTTCGATATCACAATGCATCATTTGTATGATTGGGAATTCTGAAACAATTTATCGATTGTCATGATTTTGATTAACTAGTAACTGCATTTAAGGAAGTGGAAAATGAAATCAACAATTTTCATTGAAAGTTTTTTTTTTTTTTTTTTTAATTTCCTGAATCAACCTCAAAGATGGATT
This sequence comes from Euprymna scolopes, assembly GCF_053919585.1. NCBI lineage: Eukaryota > Metazoa > Mollusca > Cephalopoda > Sepiida > Sepiolidae > Euprymna > Euprymna scolopes. Next base: position 27,549,487 of record NC_136509.1, on the reverse strand, counting down.
AATTTCAATCAATCAAGAAGCTATCAGAATAGAAGGCTTTCCGGCATCTAGGGGCCTCTACATGAAGGGTGTAATGTTATGACCCTTTAGGCTGTGATCATAGCATAGTATCTGTTAACTGTGGCAAGCAGGGTCAATGGTCAAAACATTATTGTTATTGTATTCTTATTAATTGATTTGAGTGACGGATGGTCGCTGGATCAGTTATTATGATTAGAAGAATAAACAATTAAATTGGGGAAGAAATGATTGACGTGTGAATCGCAAAAGGAATGTGAAAATAGAAAATATATGTAAACATTATTTTGGGGTTTTAAATAAACAAATAACTAGTTGTGCATTAGGTTGGTCTGAGACATGTAATTAGGTGATGTAAGAGAACACGTGATGTAGTTAGTTTTGGAGAGATTCAGAGAGTTGAGGATTGACCACTAGAGCAGACAGACGTCTAGATAGGGGTGGACAGACAGCTAGGGGGCGAGCTGTAAGAATAGAAAATGTAGACAAACTGCAGATCCTGTGAAAACCATTTGAGACAACTGTAATAAGTTTATATTATAAAAATATAAGGAGTTGTTTTAATGGTTTCACAAATAAGAACAGATGTCTCAATTGGATGGTGCTGATCGCTTTATGTTTCGTCACGGAGCAGCGGGAAAATACAGAAGAACTCTTCAAGAAAACAAAAGGTATGAAGCATATATTATTCTTCTTATATATGAACTGTAAAAATATTCCGTGTGATAAGTCTGATACAACATGACTCAGTTTACACGTCAATATCATGTCCTCCTGGCTAAACATACATACGATTTATATGTTTATTATCTGTCTGTTAAAAGAACAATATCTTACATCCACTAGATAACACATGACACGTTTTAATATATCATATCCTCCTATATAAACCAATATACAACAAAGGGGTGGGATTTTGCCGCTTGTTAGGTTAGTCGAAGGGGCACAAATGCTACGAGTTAATCAGAGCACATTCCATTAAAATAATTGTAAAATAGGCAGAGGAATGTGAGATTGCGGTGATGGGACAGAGGTTGGAGCTTTATTGAGAATGCGAGACCTATTAAGTTGGAGACTTTTTTGACCACATCTGAGGGAGATCCCAAGTGTGGCAACAATACTCCATGCATGGGTAGCTTTGTGGAGATACAGGAGACTTTGTGTGAGTAATTTTATAGCATGGTAAAAAAGCCCACCTTCTCTGCGGCAGCCTTAGCAATGTCTTCAATATACTTGTTTCAGCTCATATTGTCTATGAATGTTAAGCCGAGGAGTTTAAACGCAGAACTCTTAGGTAGCCTATTATTAGTAGGGCTATGACAACAGAATATTCCTTTCATTCTTTTTACTCTCATGTATATATCCGACACAGTAAGATACAGTCAACCAACCGAGAACTACATCAGTCTATATAAAAACATACAAGATATTAACGGATATATATTCCAGAGTCAAAACAATGAAAAGAATATGCTGTTGTCATAGCCCTAAGTATTAGTCATGGTAATTGGAGGTTTTGAAGGTTTCTTGTAATTGTTAAAAGAAAGAAGTCTAGTCTTAGTAGCATTAAATGTTATCATCCATTTACGTTTCATTCCACTAGAGATTGGAGGTTATTATCTAAGATTTGAGCCATTGTTTTTTGAAATATGTGTACATTCGTTTGAACAGATACACCTTAAGAATATCTGTTCACATTTGTTTGGTTCCCCCCCCTCCATAGTTTTGCTCATCGATTTAATGTAATTGCGTCGCTTGATATAAAATCTTCCGAATATGTGTTGCCTTCCCAATCATCACAACCTCGATAAGTAGAAATAAACAGAAGTGAAAGCTTATAATTGAAATACATATTTCTTAGAGAGCAAGCAAACCTTTTTAAAATAAGCAGAGAATTTTTTTAAGCTTAAAACGGTTTTATGGAGTTTAAAATGAAAACAGTTTTGTTCAACCACTTATCGAAATTGAAAATCACTCTCAGTCATTGCTTTGCGAAATCGTCCCAATTACAACCGAGAAGCACTTACTTACTTAATAGGAATGCTTATTAACTCCATTTTTTTTTTTGTTGTTGTTTACTGGGGTGGGGAGTCATCGCTTATTAAGGCCAAAAGGCCGCTCAAGTATAAGAATAAATAGGTTTCTGTTTGCCGGTAAGACAATACCGTGATTATCAGTACAGGTAGGACTTGAGTAGCGTTTGTTTAATTATTTAATTAAGAAGACGGATCAGAAGAAACTTCTCCACGTTAGACTTAAAAACGGCCATGTCATAGTCAGCTGGGAAGCAACCCTGCAATGTGTTCCACAGACGGGTAGTTCCATTAAAGAAACCCTGCTTATGGAATTTACATTTAGTTTTAGGCACAGATAGAAAATAAGGAATAATATGCTGTAAAACAAAACTCCATGAATAAATATTTGAAGGATAAAAACTTTTTTTTTTCCAAAGAGAGTCACGGCTTATTAAGTCTCAAAGGATATTCAAGGATAAGGGTTAATGAGTGAACACCATAATAGCAGAAATTGATTTACGAGGATGGTCCAACAAGAATTTATTTGCATTGGATTTGAAAACGACCATGTTATTAACAGTTGGGAAACAGCTCCGTGCTAGGAAAGAGGCTCTGCTCATTGAATTTTCGTTTAATTTTAAATACAGATAGAGAGCAAAAGAAATTGTTGGCAGTGGTTTTAGCTAGACGAAGTGTTTGCCGTCAATGTCTTTTTTTGGGGGGGGGGCAGAGATTGAAGCTTAGTCGAGCACCTGCCATGAAAAATAAAAACTCCATCATTAGATTGGATGCAAAAGAAATAACTCAAATTGGGAACTCTGCTTAAAAAAGACTCACAACTTTAGAATCTGTTTTAAAAATGAATACAGACTTCAGCGTTCAATTTGTCTGATCTCAGAGAGAAAAACGGATAGTTATCTTTACAATTTCTGTTTACACTTCACTTCTGGTTGCTCCTTCGTTTTTAATATTTTTTTGCAGCATCTTTTGTTTATTAAATTGTTAGGTGAAAGTACAAGATATGTATAAAAAACAAAAACAAAAAAAAAACACTTGTAATATTTGTTTATTGGTTGTTTTCACTGACAAAGTGGATACAAATATTTGCTTGAGAGGAATATTTTATTTTCTTAGTTTTTACATACTTTTAGAATTCTGTGTCTGCTCTTCGCAGGACACGTGTGACAACGTAGAAGCCTGGAGATTGACTGTCCAATCCTTTTTAGGTCAATCATCGGTCAAAGAGAGAGAGAGAGAGAGAGAGTGTGTGTGTGTGTGTGTGTGTGTGTGTGTGTGTGTGTGTGTGTGTGTGTGTGTGTGTGTGTGTGTGTGTGTGTGTGCGTGCGTGAGCGGCAACAGCAGAAGAGAAAAGGGAATAGATTTTTTGGTATCTTGGTTAGTTGAGTTCTATTAAAGAAAGAGAGGATTAAAGAAACAATGTCTTTTCTTCATGGTAGTAATATGTGGCCTGAGGTCACTTAGGTTCACTCCTACCCTACACACTCTTTCCATGTTAAGAGCTTCTCTAAATAATAACGTTATTATTTAAAAAAAATTTTTTTTTAAATTCTTAACATGGAGAGAAGCAACCGGAACTGAAGTGGAAACAGTAATCGTGAAGATAACAAAGGAGATTCTAATCATTTTTGTTTTTATTTTACGTGACTATAAAATCTTTGTTATTTCGCTTGTGTACTCTGTGGATTTGTATGCTCATCTATTTTAAAAGATCAGTCTCAAAGTTCGTTTTTTGTCCACATACTCCTGTATCAGTCTACCAAATGGTTACTAAGTTTTAAGTTCTCTTTGATTTATACATTACACAATGATAACATTCCCAGAAAATACAATGTCGGCGCATTCAGATAATGCAGTAATATTTAAATGTAAGTACATGAAAATAATGTAAAGAAAAGTATTTTCCATATAAGGTTAAAATTAAACAGACCGTGGCACATTCCTTCTTGAAATTAAAATCTTAGAATTAAAAGCACATAGCAGGATATGACGTCATCGGAGAAAGTATGTGGCTGAAAAGTTAGAGAATTCCTGCCTCTGATGTTGAAGTGATCAGAGACCCGTTTCAAGCTGGATACGATGCAATTCCTCTTGATGTTCTTGCTGCAAGCTACTGTAAAAAGTGTGAAGTGACGGTGATTCAGTGGTTAACAGCATGGACTGATGACCTGGGGGTCGCAAGTTCAAATCCACTTCGTTCCCCAAAATCACTTTCACTTACGATGTTGGCAATATTTATGTGGTCCCTCCTGTAAGTACCAGACATCTTTCTATAAAAATATCAGGGAAACCAATGCCAACAATAGAATCTTCGGATTCATACGATATGATGTTTGTAAAAAGTAAACAAAATCTCAGAGCAATTGATGGAGTTATTTGCTGTTTTTAATTGCTTCTTTTATTTCAGCTACTAAGATAAGGAAGATGAAATCAATATCACTGTGTCTACTACTGTCATGATTACTAATGACGTCACTATCAAACGAACCAACTACCCAAGCCGGCAAAAGAAACGAACAGCTGTTTTCTGTAAAAAGTAAGAACTGATTATAAAAGTAAAAACTGGTTATAAATTGAATTTAAAAAGAAAATTCTTAATGCTGCAATATTTTAAGTTATAAATTTATTATATTTTTTAAGTTATAAATTTATATATTTATTTTATTTCTTGTCCTTTTCTTTTCCAGTTTTAGCAACTAGTCCTTTTCTTTTCCAGTTTTAACAACTAGTCCTTTTCTTTTCCAGTTTTAACAACTAGTCCTTTACTTTTCCAGTTTTAACAACTAGTCCTTTACTTTTCCATGTTTAAGCTTAACCATATTACTTTTCATGCTCGCATTTTTCTATTGTAACCATGATTTTTCCCGGCTTCCAATAAATTCACTTGATCTTTGTTTAATTTCAGTCTTATTTGTTTGCCCTCATAAGTATAACATACAAATATGCAATAAAAATATACGGCACTCGTCTACTTTAATAAAATCCCCCCAATCATCTTCCTTTCATTTTGTTTGCTTCAGTTGTTACTGCTCTTTTTGCGATGGCAGTGAATTAGTAGACACACTAGTCACTGAAGCGATGTGGTTGCTATGGAAACCAGTCATAAAAAAACGTCGCTCATCTCCTTACGAATTTTTACGATTTTGAACACCACTAAATTCATCATAACTTTTGTTTTACTGAACGAAAATTGAAAAAAAAATTTTTCACAATATAGCTGAAAAGATACTGTAATAATTGTTTGAAATTTGGTCAAAAATGAGTGAGCGGTGAAGCTTTAAAGCAGTTCTAAATGACTAAAACAACCATATACTCAAATATTATAGCGTTTGAATGAAAAAAAAAAATATATATATATATATATATATATATATATATATATGAAAGTAATTATAAGTGAAATTATATCAACATCAGATAAACCTTATACGGATTAATCTACGTTTCGATGATGTTGTCTTGTCATTTTGGAACCCAGGACAAGATGATTAATCCACGTAGGGTTTCTCTGATGTCTATATAATTTCACACACACACACATTTATGAAACTTGCTTGACACAAGATACAAAACACTTGATTTAAGGAGCTAAAAAAAAATTTTTTTAAATATTATTTCAAGTCCCAAAACGTTGCCAATGATAAGTATTAGATGGATAGATTTTAATCCAGAAAACAGCAATTCTTCCCCCTTTGTCAGAAACATTGCTCATGGAATGTGAGAATTAAGGGGCAAAATAAGGGAAGCAATAATTATGAGGGTGCCGAAAGTAAAACCAAGATCGACTTAATATCTCTCTCAGGTTGCTCCACATATCCTTGATCCTAATATTATAATGCTCAATGTTTAGCCACAGAGCATAGAGTCCAATTTTTTAATCTTTGAAATATTTATTTGCAGAAAATATAAAATAATTTACATTATCAACAAATTAGGCACAAGGCCATTCAAAAGTTTGGAAAAATTGATGCCGTTGGTCATCCTTTGAGACCATGACTAGAAAATATCTATCCTACTCTTAACTAGAATCATCAATCACCATAATACCACATTTACTCCAGGGTCCATCGTAATTAAAGTTTCCCAAATGGTTAAAGATTTTATTGTTCATGAATATAAATATGTCTATATACAATAATTTTATTACTGTGAATCGCAGAGTAAGGGGGACCCCCCCCCCCACCAAAGAATAACACATTTGGTTAGTACCCCCCCCCCAACCTTTTCTAAATAATAGACAAGCCACTGTTTTCCGGTTTGTTTCAAATCTCTAAGCTAGAGTGAGATTTAAACGGGAGGGGGGGGGGGAAACGGAGGGGGCAGGGTGGAGTTTGGAGAGTGTGTGATGTCATCCTTTGCAGATCACCACTCCCATGCTCATAAACAAAAACACACTGTCAGCTGAAAGATGACACTCCCGGAAATACATCACGACTACACATGTTAAAAATAGCAACAACACTTTCTTCAGCAACAAACAAAAAACACAAAATTCAGTTTTTCGCAACAAAGCAAAATACTAGACTTTATTTTGGAGCGAAGAATAGATGATATACATGCACTAAATGCCACAGATATTTTTGCATGTAACAAAATACATCTAAAATTAATTATGGCACTGTTTGTTTTCCGGTGCGACTATTGCATAAATAGCTTTCCATGAAACAGGTGGCTTTCACAGCAAATTGTCAAAACTGCGAGGAGCAAAGAGCCTGTCTAATGGCGATTTTGACACCCCCAGTCAAGTGGATCGAACCCAGCAGTCTCTAGCGACTTCAGCTCACTCCTGCAGCTTCCAGTGGCTCCAGCGACCCACTAGCTCACTTCTGGAGTTCCAATGCTTTTAGTGCCCACTAGCGTCCGGCTACCCGCTCCAGTGCCCACTAGCGTCCGGCTACCCGCTCCAGTGCCCACTAGCGTCCGGCTACCCGCTCCAGTGCCCACTAGCGTCCGGCTACTCGCTCCAGTGCCCACTAGCGTCCGGCTACCCGCTCCAGTGCCCACTAGCGTCCGGCTACCTGCTCCCACCTTTCGGTAGGATCCAACAATCGCAACCTTGCAAGACACCCGTTCTTGCTCCGGCTGATCCAGAATCCATTGCCGTACATGTTACCATTTATTTCTTAGTAAAAATAAAACAATACATATTTTCATTAACCAAACATCTGCTTGTCATCCTTATTTGCTATTGCAGTTGCATCTTTGCCTTGCGTCTATGTAATTAGTTGCACGGTCAATTGGCACCTTCACACCGCCTTTCGCCCCTCTGCAGCAATGTCCTTCCAAAATGAATGTAACTTGGGAGAAGGTGGGGAGGAAGGCTTGAAGGAGGATTCACCGCCCTCCTCCCCCTGCTAAACCATTATCAAAAACTCACCAGAATTGCACACTTCTATTGAACAGTGCCATCACATGATGAACAGTCTGAAAATCTTTTCATATCGTTTCATCAGCGTAAATACAAAGGTTAATTTTTTTATCAATATTTTATCAATAACAAAAACGAACATCTCATAAAAAAAAATGATAAAAAATAATCTTTGTTCCCATGGCAACTTGCCAGATTGATTCATATCCCCGCACCACCACCATCCATGGCCTTTACAATTCTAAAATACACACTTCAAAACTGAACTAGAAGATGCGGCAGAAGCTGGTCCATTACTCCTAATTAATCATATATCAAACACATGCTTGTAACTGTTTTAAAGCTTAGTCATGGTCTCATCCCAAGGGAGATAACCATTGATTTTTTTAAACCACATCCATATTCAACCATTTCAACAAAGATCAAATTTGTCTTAACTGTAAAGCAACCGTCGACCAATGATCAAAGATGAATACCAACTTATTTTTCATCGTGTTCAGGGTGGGAATAATTTCAAACTAAATCTTCTGCACATATGTGGCAAGTCAGCAGAGTGAAAAAAATTTCTGACTTCCTAGTACAAAGTCAGTTAAAACAAAACAAAATAAACAAACAAAAAAGAAATTCCAGAATCTTAAAAAAGAAAGAAAAAAAGTCAGACTCTGGAATTATCTATTATAAAAAAAAAAAAATAAAATAAAAAAATTGCTCGATCCTAAAATATGTTTAAATATATTTTAATTTTTTTCTTATAAGATTTTGTATTTATTATTATAGAGTCCATTCTGTATTCATGATTATATCCAATATATAATAGTGGCTGCCTAGCATAGCCCAGTTGAAAATACACTTAAGTATATTTTAATTTATACAGATTTGTTATTTATTATTATAGAGCCAATACTCTATTGCTTTTTATATTGTACCCAGTATATAATAGTGATTTCAAAAGCAAAATAATACAGGGTGACCCCCCCCCCAAAAAAAACGGGCCCCAACTCTAATTAGGCCCCGTTTCCTAGTATTTTGCCCAAACAAAATGAAACTTTGGTCATAACTACAGGGTGGTCAAAAAGTCAGGTAACATGTTAAAGGTAGAAAAAACAATATGATCCATTATAATCTCTATTCGTTTAATATTATTTGTTTAAATATTTGAGTGTAATATATAAACTACCCCTCCTGATTTCTGGCTTTGAGGCTATGTAAAGGATAGCGTTTATGGCAAGAAGCCTGATACAATAGCGTCTTTAAAGTTATTTATTGACGAGGAGATTGCGTGGATATCAGCTGACATGATTACACGTGTTACACAATCAGTGGTTAATCGCTTCCAGCGATTGATAGAGAGAAATGGACGACAATTAACAAAATAAACATATTTCATGTTTGTTTCATTTTATATTTCAATGTATGGTACTTAAATATACGTGTATTGCTAATATCGTTTTTCTTTAAAATGTTACCTGACTTTTTGACCACCCTGTAGTTTATTATATTCAAAACATCACATCAAAACACTAGGGTCTTCGGCCTCTGGCCTTTTTTTCTACGTTGACTGTAAAATGCTCACGAAAAAAATTGAATGTCCTCTGTTTTTTGGGGGGTCACCCTGTAATAATTTGGGTGTCATCAGCTAGAATAGCAATTAAAACATTTCACACTCCAGCATTATTTGCTACCATCTGAGTTTAATCAATACGCATATAAAGACTTAAAAAAAAAAAAAAACATTGTTAAAGGTATAAATATATAACAAAGAAAGGTAGTTTGCTTGAAGCATTGCTGGTAAATAGATATGAAAGAGCATAAGAAGGCTACAGCAATGCAGGGAACCGGCTGTTGTATTGCCGTGGCATATCAACATTTTTTCTTTCATCTGTCCATTTTTGTTCATATGTCATGTAAATACAACAGCCAATTTCCTGCGTTGCTATAGCCTTCTTATATTCCTCCATGTGTATAAATATATATTTGCGCATACATAGAAGTAACACATTTAGTCAACTAATCTCTGCCAAGTTCCATTTTTTTTTTCAATTTCGCCCCTTAAGCAGCTATTTTTACCAGCTAAAAACCAAATCAAATTCGTTCCATAGGTCCTTATATATCAAGTTTCAAGTCTGTAAACTAAAAATTGACAAAGAAGTTTGTTAGAAACTGTTCCACACACAAACATACTGATAAGGTCATATATATATATATATATATATATATATATATATATATATATATATATATATATATATATAAAGTTATAAAATATATATGGCAATTAAGCTACACTGAATATTCCGCGTTTCATCCAATCTAGGACTCTTCAGGCTTATGCGCATAAGCCTGAAGAGTCCTAGAGTGGATGAAACACGGAATATTCAGTGTAGCTTAATTGCCATACATATTTTATAACTTACTAACTAGCTCTACCTACGTATTGAGCACTTTTGACGTAAATACTTAAAGTTTATGCATAAATTTATACTTTCGTATATTAATTTTATTTATATATATATATATATATATATATATATATATATATATATATATATATATAATAAGAGGTATATGTGGTAAAAAAACAACGATTAAAAGTGCTCAAGATGTTAGTAGAGCCAAATATGTTTTTTTTTATTATTACAACTCCAAGTGTATTAACTTAATTCATTACAAAGGATAAAATTATCCATCCATATAGTAAGATGAGTTAAGCTAAAAAGCTTTAAACTTTAATCATCTGACGATATGGATGGATAATTTTATCCCGTCTGTTGAAACAACTTGTAATGAATTAAGTTAATACACTTGAGGTTATAATAATAAAAACACACACACACATCTCAGTGGTGCCATTCAACCAAAGACTTCAACTAAAAACTAAATCATGTGATAGGAAAATGAACTTCCCATGCCAATCGAGAAACACTGGTAGACTAAATTTAGCTTCAAACTAACATATTCAAACTAAAAAGTGTTGTTTGATTTTTTTTTTTTAATGGAGCTCACAAGTCATAATAAGAGCTGGAACAAAGACAGCAAAGAATAGAGCAGACAATGCCAAAGAACACGTGCCAAAATAGTATTTATAGAAAACGCTGAGACTAGCAACATCACGTCTGTAAGAGATGAGTTGCAGTGAAAAAGAAAATTACAAATAAATTTCTGCATTTCCTCAACAGCTCTCAAATGAGACAGATTCACACACCAGAATATGACAACAGTACTCCATGCATGGTCTGATAGTAAATTTGTAGACATAGAGAATTGGGTGTAAGAAAGTGTTCAGAACAAAAGAGGGAAGTGAATTTATGGGACGCAGAAGGAGCAATAGATCTAAAGTATGAATTCCAAGAAAGATTTGATGAGAAAGGAAGACCGAGATTTAAATTGTTCGAACGACGGTTTTCATCTCAGATGCTAATCATCAAAACATTTTGGCTGATCTAATATCTAACCTTCTCCAAGTGTTTTACCAAAATCAGCATTCTGTACAACATTTTGAATTAAACCCTGTATTTAATTCATAGGGATAACTTATTCTTGTTCCGTCAGCCATGACCAGGTAAAAATCTTAATTCATAATTGTATTCTTAGCATTGCCGGTAACGAGGCTTGAACCGATGATGCAACAAATAAATATGTTAAGTAATTAAGCAGTTTTAAGTGGCAGTCTTCTGGAGGTTGAAGGTTCAATCCTTAATATAGTTGATACTAAAACTATAAATAAGAATTACTGAAAAACTTCTACCTGGTTAGTTGTCATTGCTGGCAGAATGAGAATAAGCTTTCCCCATGGATTAAAATTCAAGGGTTCTGTTGGAAATTCTGTTCAGATTCCAGAGTTCAACGAGACACAGTTGAAGGAAGTCAGAGGTTACATTGGTCAAAATACTCTGATGTTAACATTCAAGATGATTGTTGGTTGGTTGTTTTGTAAGCGTATCAACCCTCCTGGGTTATTTGTTAATGTCGAATACAGTAATTCTGGCAGAAATTTTTTATGCTCCATGTTCTTCAAGTCTTTGAATATTTATTTATAGTGTTTTGTAGAGAAAATCTTTGGAAAAAGATTTTTATGCACAAAGTTCTTTATATCTTCAAATGTTTACTTAGTCATAGTTAGTTTGATTTAGTTGTCTTGTGGAGGAAAATTATTGTTTTTGTTTTTAACTTTGCAGAACATGGAGTTTTGCAAAGAGAAAAAAAAATGACGATAAGATCAATGTTTGGGACATTTTTTTGGTCAGAAGAGTAGTCTAAATAATCCAATACAAATAACCCTAATCTAAAACATTCAAAAGCATAAAAAAAAAACAAAAAAAAACAAAAAACCTATTTTGTAGAAATGTTTTTTTCAATTAAAACTTTTCATATATTTAATCAATGTTATGACACCTGGTACGCTTAAATTAGTGAACCCTGACTAAAATGCAATAAAATCGAAAAATGAATGTCGTATTAAGATTGGATTTCTGAAATCGTGAGATGAGGATTGATTATTCGTATTATTTGTAGTATAGAATCTAACACAATGTGGGAACCATTATATTTATAATTATTACTATACTTATTTTTGATATCTACAGACACTAGTGTTTCATCCTTTTCAGAAATTATCAGTGCAGAGTCACGATTACTGCTGGTTAAGAGATTCGAACTCGGCTACGAAACCATCTGACTATTAGCAACGAACAAACTCCTCACATGGCAAGTATATAGTGGAAATTAATGTTTATAAAGTATATACCCTTTTGACAATGAAAGATATATATTTTTAATGTAATATTAATCATAATATAATATTAATAATCACTCTACAGCGAACTGGCAAATGGAACAAGAAGCCACAGTCGCCCGGTACTGCGCTTTAAAGACGTGGCCAAACGAGATCTGATCGCTCTTGGCATCGATGTGAATGTGTGGGAGGAGCTAGCCGAAGATAGACCAGCATGGAGGCGTGCCTTGAGTAAGGGTGGTGAAGGACTTGAGAATTTTTGGTTCGAGAGGCTGGTGCAGAGAAGACAAAACTAGTGACTGCGTTTACTGTTACTGTTGCTTGCATTAATCTTTCATAGATTGCTTGCCATTATTAATAGGTTAAAAAAAAAAAATTGTACTAGAATTGTCTGCAAGGACCCATTGTGCAGTGGATAAAATACTTGGTAAAATATAGTTGCAAAGTTAGTCTTCTGGAGGTTCAAGGTTCAATCCCCAATGTAAGCAACACTCGAAATACAATTGCGAATTATTTAGGACTTCTACCCAGTCATGCCTGATGGAATGAGAACATGCTAACTCTGTGGATTGAATAAAGAGTTCCGTTTGAAATTCGGTACAGATTTCCGAGTTCAACAGGATACATCTAAAGAAGATTAGAGATTACATTGACCAAAACATTGTTAAAATAAAACTCAAGATGAGAACAATAGTTCAAAAACTCCAAATATGTATTAAAATGGTATTTCTATTTTAATCTATACTTTGAAACATTAGTAGTCGTCTCTTTTCTTTTCTTTTTTTTTTTTGTGAAGTGTTTTTAAAATGAAATTAAACGAAAGCAGCATCTTCTAAGATATTTACACTGAGAAATATTTTTCAGTGTGGAAATTAAGTCAATAACCATATCATCCTCATGATTTTCTTTCTTTTCTTTTTTCGATTCTTTCCCTCAAACAAGGCATATTGACACACACACTCTCTCATATATATATAAAGGGATACTATTTGGGACCGTATCTCAGAGGATTGTGGGAAGATGAGCAGTGAAATGTCTGTTCACATTACATTTAAAATTATGTAAATTAGTACAACCAGGGAAACAAGAAACAGGGAGGGAATTCCAAAGTCTAGGGAAGAAAGTAAAATGTAGAAGGCTTTCCAGCATCTAGGAATCTCAAAAGTAGATTTGAACATTCATAACTAAAACTTAGCAAACAATTCAGGCATAAACTGGAGTTTATTTCGATCAAACCTGGCTAGATTGAAAATTAAAATATTTCAGATTTGCATTAAATTTGATCCAAAATCATTAGTTATGAATTAAGTTCTGTTTGGTGAAATAATTTTACTAGTCCTAGGATGAGTATTCTTTTAGTTGTAGATAAATTACTGTCTCTGCAATATTTTGCGAAATATTCTTTTTTTTTCTATGATAGTTAAATTTAGATTTTCAAAATGTTAAAAAACAGTGAAAAGACCCCACCAGGCAACACCAAATAAATAACTATTTTATAAGAAAAGAATTACGGGTTTTTGTCCAGAAAAAAAAATCCGTATAATGTAAGTACTCATATTCCAAAATCATGCAAATTGAACAAAGATCTGTATTTTTAACTAAGAAAATCAAATTTTATGAGTAAGAGACAAGCGATTGTCTCACATCGCCATCTTGAAAATAATTTCAAGAAACAAGGAATATCCTTAACAATAATTCAAACTTGCAAGTTTTTTGTCTATGAATTCCTTAAGATTGATTTTCTTTCTCAAGTTAAAACTACTGGATATATTTACATGATTTTTGGAGAATATTTATATTTTTGTTTCGTCAAGGCTATAGATACTGTAAATCATACAGTTTGTTTTGTTTTGTTTTTTGTTCTTTTAATAGACGGAAAATTCTGGACAAGAACCAGATTATGTTATTTCTATAAAAATGTGAGAAAAACAATAATAAAAATGTGATATAAAAAAAACTCAATGTTACGTAATGATGAAAATTTACTCCAAAAAGTCAGTCAACAGCCAGGGAAAGACGATTTTCATTACGGGAAACTATCAAGCAATCTCATTTTGTTTTGTCGGCTTCGTTTACACCAATACTATAATATACATAAATAGATACTAAAAGACCGACAAACACTGAAGCAAAACCAACTGAATGCAGGGCACTAGGCAATATCGAAGAAATAACCAAAAATGGACACTTGCCACCAATTCTAGTAAAAAAGACTGTTGAATATTTACGAATTTAGTCTGGAAGTAATCAAATACCAAAACTAACCATCTTAGTTTTGGGTTTATTTTTTTAACAGATTAAATTTAGAATCGTTTAAAAAATATTTTTTCCCACAATTATTTGGATGCTTGTGTATATATAACATACCCATATACAGACACATACACATGTGTAATATATATATATATATATATATATATAATGAATGACAAAAGTCTATATTCAAAATTTCATGATATTGACCATCTTACAATTTATTGCTTTAATTCAGTTGACACAATTCTTTGACAGCATCTGTTTCGTAGCACAAAATCAATCAATTATTATATCAATCAGTGAATCTATTTTGCCCTTAACTCATCTGAAGAAATAGCAACAATCAATCCACCAAAAAGGAAATAAAATGCGTTTTGATATGATTAAAATCCGAAAATTGGAAGAGAAGCTGCAAATACCTTATAGTTTTCTTTCATTACGCCATTTTGAATTTAAAAATAAAGTCACTAAAACCCACAGATACGTATTAACAAATTCCATTAATTTAGGTATATTCTACCAGAAGTGTTCTATTTATTAATTAGTAAATTTATTATTTATAATTAATATATCCATATTTACCCAAATAACATCCCATGAATATAATCTATTACACGTGTTTACATATAGAAAACTAAAAAAATTTTTAAAAACCCAACTTTTTTCAATTTCCGGTTGTATTAAATTATTTATTAAACTTAATTTAAAACTATACATAATTAAGTTCTTATTACTGTTATAATTAAATTTATTACTACATCTATAATATAAATCTCACCTGTCTGTTTAAATGTATGTAAGTATGTACGTATGTATGAATGTCTGCCCAAAACTTTAAACAGAGACCACAGATTTTCACAAGATCGGTATTGTTTTGAAGCTCGACCCTTCAGACAAATATCGAAAAATTGGCTATAAACATTAAATCCTTCACCCTCAACTGGGCAGTTTTCTACAAGGAGGAGTCGAGTTTTTTGTTTTTTTTGCACCGCCATTTTTGCAAGTCATTATCTCAGTTGGAATGACTTTACTAATTTCAATGTTCCGAACTTCCAGTTGCATCATGCGATAGGGGTAAGATGTCAGGTTTTCTTTCACGTTCTTTTCCGCTTTCATGTCACAGGTTCGAGCCTGCCTTAGCAAGTCAACATTTTGATTGACATCGCTAAATTTGGATGCTTTTCACTTCCAAACACCCGGGCAACGCCGGGTACCCCCACTAGTATTATAGGCGATTTTTTTTATATTTACTTTTTCCATAAACGTCTTATACATGTTTCAGTATGCATATAGCTGATGTCACCATCACACAAATCAAAGACAGGTAAATATTTACCCTTAGGTGAATGGGAAATAAAGTGTGATTTGACATGATTAAAACCCGAAAAATTGGAAGATATATATATATATATATATGTTTTGAAAAAAGAAAAACCAAATGAATTTATAAAATGGTGATCAACGTTTCGTCCCTATTGCAGAGGACATCTTCAGGATATTAAAAGGAAAAATGCAGAAGAAGAAAACGATCAAAGACCATACGTAAGTGAAAAGGAAACAGTGTTAGAATCCATACCCATATCGGGAAGGAAACTATGAATGTGTGTGTATGGGAAGGTTGGGTTGTTCAATGTCTATATATATATATATATATATATATATATATATATATATATATATATATATATATATACACTTTTAAAAAATACGTTATTTAAATACCTATGTACAGTTTTTTTATTCTCTCTAATCTTATTCATTTTGTTTAAATTATTTAAGGAAAAACGGTTTGGAATAATAGTATGAATTAACCAGTATCTGTCTTTATATTTTGTTCTTTGATTATTATTTTCCCTATACTAGGGCCTAAATGGTAGAAGCCCTTCCTTTGTGTAATAGTATTAGTGTTTAATATTAGTGCTGACTCTAAAAAGTCTTCTTTTGGCTCTATCTATAATGTATTTTATAATTTTCACATAATCTAAATTAAATGAATGATCGCACAATGGCAAAAGAGTACATTTAGGGCGTTACCATTCCTTATATCTCTTCTATGTTCGTAAAGTCTTAGCTTCAATTTACGCTGTGTCTTGCCTATGTATGCTTGTTGGCAGTCGTTACATGGTATGGAATATATACCGGCGTTGGATATGATACAGACAAAAGAAGACTTTTAGAGTCAGCACTAATATTAAACACTAATACTATTACGCAAAGAAAGGGCTTCTACCATTTAACCCCTAATATAGGGAAAATAATCAAAGAACAAAATATAAAGACAGATCCTGGTTAATTCATACTATTATTCCAAACCGTTTTTCCTTACATAATTTAAACAAAATGAATAAGATTAGAGAGAGAAAAAAAAGTGTACATAGATATTTAAATAACATATTTTTAAAAGTGTATATATATATATATATATATATATATATATATATATATAGACATTTAATATCCTGAAGATATCCCCTGCAATAAGGGACGAAACGTCGATCACCATTTTATAAATTCATTTGGTTTTTCTTTTTTTAAACATATATATATCTTCCAATTTTTTGGATTTTAATCATGTCAAATCACACTTTTTCTTTTGACGGATTGATTGTTGCTATTTCTTCTGAGGAGTTAAGGGCAAAATAGATTCACTGGTTGATATAATAATTAAGTGATTGATTTTGTGCAACAGAACAGATACTGTCCAGAATTGTAAATGTCAACTGAATTTAAAGGAATAAATTATAAGATGGACAACATCATGAATTTTGGAAGATAGTCTTTTGTTATTTATTCACTATATTGCTCTGTAATTAGATTGAGTTTCTTAAATAAGGATTTGTATATATTATAAGAAAATATATTTCTACAGAAATATATATATATATATATATGTGTGTGTGTGTGTGGTTTCTTTGCTTATTTAGACAATCCGAGAATCATGTACCAACTTTACAAACATCAACAGTAACATTCATGTTTAGAATGAATACATACTGACTTATTCCCCTTTAATAAGCTTAAACTAATATATAAAATACACTGACTTCATTTTTACATTTTCCCCATGTTCACTATCTAAGATCTTCCACTTTCGGATATTTATTCTAATTCAGCTGAGTCTGTCTCTACTCTTGTGATGTTCATCAAAAAAGCAAGCGGCCATGCGTTTGTGCTTTGTGTAGCTATACAAACGATAAATAATCAACACTCATATCGGAAACGTCCTTCTGTCCTGCAGGCTGAGAAGAAAGAAAAATCAAAAAGATCCAAGATGGCGCCCGTGATCTTTTAAAGCCTTTGATCTCGCACAGTTCTCGCATGGTCACATGACACTCCCGCTAATGAGGATTGTTGGACATGATAAAAGCAGGTCGCTGAGAGGAGTTGGGAGAGTGTTCAGACCTGCGTACTGTGAACAGTGCTCTGCGTCTTCTCAGACTTTTTTTATACAACCCATGTAGTGAAATTTGCTTTGCGCCCCCTTAGAACTTTTCTTTTTTGTTTTGCTACAACTATCATTATTTTATGTTAGATACTCGATCGAGCTCCAATCTATGATCCCTGCTTGTGAAACGTTCGCAACAATTACCTGTCTAGCTACAACTGTCAACAACTCACCTCACTCTATCTGTGCCTAAAACTAAACAAAAACACTATGAGCAGGGTTTTTTTTTCCCTAGAACTGTCCATCTGTAGAACAATACCATGTGGCTGCTTCCCAGCTGACTATAGCATGGTCATTTTCAACTCTAATGTGAATAAATTCCTGTTGAGCCGTCCTCTTAAATAATCTAGTTCCACCATTACTGATCATGTTGTCTCACTATGTACCTAACACTTAACCTTTATCCTAAAGTTGCATCATTGTCTATGGACCATCACAAAGTGGACAAAAGAACAGGAAATAATTTTGACTAATTTTTTGGTTTGTAAAACATTTATTTGTTTGTTGTTACAGCCGTAACGTCACCCATGTGATGTAGAACGTCCCCCACATCTCTCCCGAGATTTCAAACGTTATCTCGTCTGTCGAGATCTTTGTCTTTTTGTTTATAATCCTTTCCATCACCACCACCACCGGTAACGTCATTTCTCGTGCATTTACATACATGCATCTGTGCTATGTTACAGAGTGGCCTTTGAGCTTTGATAAGCGGTTACCTGCCCCCCAAGTAACAAAAAAAGTTATCGCTATACAGCAGAAACCCATTTCACTATTCACTAAACAGATATATATTGAATTTTAATTAAAATAATGCTCGAAGTGGAAAAATCACCAGCCACCAAAACCTACGGCCTACAGGTTGCCACAGTGCTGAGGTTTTTTTTTTTTTTATCACCTCTCAGTACGAGATTGTAGTCAGCAAATTTGTGGCCCTGTTGTTTTTGTTGCATGGGCATTCACTCTAAGTAGGTTGAACAAGCTTCTCCAAAGGAGGAAGTGTCAAGAGAATATCAAATTAACAGGCAGTCCTCAGTCATCTGCAATGTTTGGCGCATTTTTGGTCAGGAAGCCAGTATCTTCAGACAACCTGATCTGATAGTACCAGATGCAGTAAAAGGTATTACAACTCTGAGCTAAAGTGGATCTGGGAGTAATAGTAATTTGGGGTTGATTCCACATTCTTCACAGCCCCCAAATGGGGCCTCACCACTGGATGCTTTTTAAAATCATACCCGGGACTTGTGGCCCTACAGACAAAGTGAATGGAGCTTTGAGTTCACAAGAAAGTAATACTAGAAAGATGAGTAGGCAATATGAGGAACTGACAGTCACACATTTGCAATTAATTCTGAACTATATAAATAAGGGAAACTGGAGATTCATACAACCAATAATGATAATTTGTATTATTTGAACTAGTGGGGGTACCCGGCGTTGCCCAGGTGTTTTGAGGTGTAAAAGTGTTTAGTAGTCAGGCAGGTTCAAACCCGTGACACAGTGACGTGAAGGCGGAAAAGAAAGTGAAAGAAAACATGACATCTTACCGCTACGAGGCCATAGGAAGTGAAAATCAATGTCAATCAAAAAGTTGACTTGCTAAGCGAATACAGGCGCAGAAAATAAACGTTGGCTGAAGGCCAGTTCAGCTTTCTGCTGTTTCATTTATTTGTTTCCCCATGATGTTGGGGAAACTAAGCTCTCCCGAAAAAGGGAGAGCTCTGAAATGAATAGCAATTGTCTGATATGAAGGGTAGTCCCCACATTGATCAAAGCTGATTACCTTCAAGACGTGCCGGCTAGAAGACCAGCGAGTTGATTTGATTCGATTCAGTTTCGCTTTATTTATACGAAAAAGACAAACAAACACTGGAAACCAGGTTTTTTTTTTAAAAACTTGCTCCAAATAAATGTAGAGATGATGACAAATCGTAGATATTACAATCTAGGGAGTATATAAAATGTTCTAAAATATAGTACCCCCCCCCCGGAGAACCTCCTGCGAAAAAAGCCTTTGCTGGACATACAAGCGTGCGTGGCCGTTTTGCCTTTCATATATATATATATTATATATATATAGATGAATCGGACAACTGTTCTCCTCTTCAGTGTTATTCTTACGTTTTGGATGATGTAACTTCGACCTTGTTCGGGTGTATTCTGTCAAACTCTGCAATTTGCATGAAATTTTGAACAGAACCCTTTATTTAATCCATGGGAGTAGTATGTTCTCGTTCTGTCAGCCATGACTGTATAGAAATCTAATATATAACAGGCAAAATCTGTGTGTATGTGTTTGTATGTCTGCCAAAAACTTCCGACAGACACGTCGGAACCTGACCAGACCAGTATCGTTTTCAAGTTCGATCCCTTGGACAACAAATATTGAAAAATTGGCCAAAAACATGCATCCCCTTACCCTCAACTGAGCAGTTTTGTACAAAGAAGGGTCGCTTTTTCCACCAACATTTTAGCAAGCCATCGTCTTCTTTTCGATTGACTACACTTAATTTCAACATTTGGAACTTCTTATCGGGCGATGGAGACATCAACTAAGACATGTTTTTTTAAACCTATTTTTCTCCTTTGCGTTATGGTTTGAGCCTGCCTGCTAACTACCACTTCTTTTTTGTTTTTTTTAACACCTCTGCCTACTGTTGTTTTGTTCCCCCCCCCGCTACTACCACTTTTTTGGGGGGGTTCTCTACTGCACCACCTACACACATCCAGGAACCTCCCGCTACTGTTGTTTTCATCTCCCTCCCCGAGGTTCCTTATTACACCACCTAAACACCCAATCAATGCCGAGCACCCTCACTAGTCTTAAATAATTCACAACTGTATTGTAGTATTGCCCATAGTGATGTTAACCTCCAGATGAGTTGCACTTAGAACTGAATTTTACCTCATACTTTTTCCTTTATGCCACGGGTCCTTGCAGACAATTCTATTTTGAATTTTCAAGGTCTTAAACCTATTCCCATGTTCGACAGAAAGATTCGCAAATTTGACACGCTATACCTAAAGAAAGTCAAAAGTCACAAACCTTGTGATAATAACACTCAGTAGTTTAAATAATCCAAATTATCAATCCTTATTTCCAAAATTCAGAAAAAAAACAAAAAAAAACAAAACAAAAAACATATCAAATTTCATAGTCAGAATCAAATATCGATTTCTCAGATGCAATGCTACTTAGGTCTAATTTCAAGAATTCAACTGACTTTTATTTATACATTAGATATATAAATACCACCAAGAATGATACTGCTCCCCCCACCCCCAAATGACAGGTTTAATAGAAATTGGATACGATTGGCCAATTTGCACTGTTAAAAATAAAATTTTGTTCCGCTATAAAAAAAAATCTTCAGTTCAAAAATTTATAGCTGTTTTCCTTGCAATGTATCATGGATGAAATAACAGTTAATACTGAGACAATTTTTATGTGTTCTCATCAAAGATTACAAACAAATAATAGTAATGTAAAAAGAAAATTATTAGTTGGAACTGAACCTCTCAATCTGAACGACCTTCCCTCAACATGAAGGTCATTGCAATCTGTCCTTCGTGCTTAAAGAATTGCAGTTTTTAGATCCATTCAAGACAGACTTTGTTCAAGTAGAATGGAAAACCATAAATCTGGCAGGATGGCTCTCGCTTGCCATAATGCTAAAATAAAACCATCGTGTTCTTGCAAGGTATCAGTTAACAAAATGGCGCAGCAATTCCATCGGCAAATGCGGACAATAAAGGCAAAAATCATCATCACCATGACAATGAGTACAATGAGTCTGAGGAAATGGAGATAAAAATGAAAAGGAAAAGAAACAGACCAATTCTGTTTTTTTATTAATATGAATTCTTTTACGATAGAAATAAAAGAAAAAGAAAGAAAAGCCTGGAATGAACCTTGCAAAAAAGAACCTAAAATAAAATGAATATTAAAAGGAAAACAATAAAGATGAAAAATGGGAGGATTATGGCAATGGATAAGTGAATGAATAAAAGAAGACAGAAAAAGAGGATGATCAGAGAGAGAGCATGGGATGGCCAAGTAAATGGGGTAAAAGTCTGATACATGGATAGAGAAAACAAAAAAGACCCGGAAACAAACACAGGATGAAGAATCAGCTTCATATGATGAACATAGGAATCACATGTAAAGATAAGCGCATGCGTGTATTGTCGTGGAAAAATTAGCGTATGGGTCAAGTGTAGTGGAAAAATTAGCGTATGGGTCAAGTGTAGTGGAAAAATTAGCGTATGGGTCAAGTGTAGTGGAAAAATTAGCGTATGGGTCAAGTGTAGTGGAAAAATTAGCGTATGGGTCAAGTGTAGTGGAAAAATTAGCGTATGGGTCAAGTGTAGTGGAAAAATTAGCGTATGGGTCAAGTGTAGTGGAAAAATAAGCGCATGCGTCAAGTGTAGTGGAAAAATAAGCGCATGCGTCAAGTGTAGTGGATAAATAAGCGCATGCGTCAAGTGTAGTGGAAAAATTAGCGTATGGGTCAAGTGTAGTGGAAAAATTAGCGTATGGGTCAAGTGTAGTGGAAAAATAAGCGCATGGGTCAAGTGTAGTGGAAAAATTAGCGAATGAGTCAAGTCTAGTGGGAAAATTAGCGTATGGGTCAAGTGTAGTGGCAAAATTAGCGTATGGGTCAAGTGTAGTGGAAAAATTAGCGTATGGGTCAAGTGTAGTGGAAAAATTAGCGTATGGGTCAAGTGTAGTGGAAAAATTAGCGTATGGGTCAAGTGTAGTGGAAAAATTAGCGCATGCGTCAAGTGTAGTGGAAAAATTAGCGTATGGGTCAAGTGTAGTGGAAAAATTAGCGTATGGGTCAAGTGTAGTGGAAAAATTAGCGTATGGGTCAAGTGTAGTGGAAAAATTAGTGAATGGGTCAAGTGTAGTGGAAAAATCAGCGTATGGGTCAAGTGTAGTGGAAAAATTAGCGTATGGGTCAAGTGTAGTGAAAAAATTAGCGAATGGGTCAAGTGTAGTGGAAAAATTAGCATATGGGTCAAGTGTAGTGGAAAAATTAGCGTATGGGTCAAGTGTAGTGGAAAAATTAGCGTATGGGTCAAGTGTAGTGGAAAAATTAGCGTATGGGTCAAGTGTAGTGGAAAAATTAGCGTATGGGTCAAGTGTAGTGGAAAAATTAGTGAATGGGTCAAGTGTAGTGGAAAAATCAGCGTATGGGTCAAGTGTAGTGGAAAAATTAGCGTATGGGTCAAGTGTAGTGGAAAAATAAGCACATGCGTCAAGTGTAGTGGAAAAATAAGCGCATGCGTCAAGTGTAGTGGAAAAATAAGCGCATGCGTCAAGTGTAGTGGAAAAATAAGCGTATGCGTCAAGTGTAGTGGAAAAATTAGCGTATGGGTCAAGTGTAGTGGAAAAATAAGCGCATGGGTCAAGTGTAGTGGAAACATTAGCGAATGAGTCAAGTCTAGTGGAAAAATTAGCGTATGGGTCAAGTGTAGTGGAAAAATTAGCGTATGGGTCAAGTGTAGTGGAAAAATTAGCGTATGGGTCAAGTGTAGTGGAAAAATTAGCGTATGGGTCAAGTGTAGTGGAAAAATTAGCGTATGGGTCAAGTGTAGTGGAAAAATTAGCGTATGGGTCAAGTGTAGTGGAAAAATTAGCGTATGGGTCAAGTGTAGTGGAAAAATTAGCGTATGGGTCAAGTGTAGTGGAAAAATTAGCGCATGCGTCAAGTGTAGTGGAAAAATTAGCGTATGGGTCAAGTGTAGTGGAAAAATTAGCGTATGGGTCAAGTGTAGTGGAAAAATTAGCGTATGGGTCAAGTGTAGTGGAAAAATTAGCGTATGGGTCAAGTGTAGTGGAAAAATTAGCGTATGGGTCAAGTGTAGTGGAAAAATTAGCGTATGGGTCAAGTGTAGTGGAAAAATTAGCGTATGGGTCAAGTGTAGTGGAAAAATTAGCGTATGGGTCAAGTGTAGTGGAAAAATTAGCGTATGGGTCAAGTGTAGTGGAAAAATTAGCGAATTAGTCAAGTCTAGTGGAAAAATTAGCGTATGGGTCAAGTGTAGTGGAAAAATAAGCGCATGCGTCAAGTGTAGTGGAAAAATTAGCGTATGGGTCAAGTGTAGTGGAAAAATTAGCGTATGGGTCAAGTGTAGTGGAAAAATTAGCGTATGGGTCAAGTGTAGTGGAAAAATTAGCGTATGGGTCAAGTGTAGTGGAAAAATTAGCGTATGGGTCAAGTGTAGTGGAAAAATTAGCGTATGGGTCAAGTGTAGTGGAAAAATTAGCGAATGGGTCAAGTGTAGTGGAAAAATTAGCGTATGGGTCAAGTGTAGTGGAAAAATTAGCGTATGGGTCAAGTGTAGTGGAAAATTAGCGTATGGGTCAAGTGTAGTGGAAAAATTAGCGTATGGGTCAAGTGTAGTGGAAAAACTAGCGTATGGGTCAAGTGTAGTGGAAAAATTAGTGTATGGATCAAGTGTAGTGGAAAAATAAGCGCATGCGTCAAGTGTAGTGGAAAAATAAGCGCATGCGTCAAGTGTAGTGGAAAAATTAGCGTATGGGTCAAGTGTAGTGGAAAAATAAGCGCATGGGTCAAGTGTAGTGGAAAAATTAGCGAATGGGTCAAGTGTAGTGGAGAAATAAGCGAATGGGTCAAGTGTAGTGGAAAAATAAGCGAATGGGTCAAGTGTAGTGGAAAAATAAGCGCATGCGTCAAGTGTAGTGGAAAAATAAGCGCATGCGTCAAGTGTAGTGGAAAAATAAGTGCATGCATCAAGTGTAGTGGAAAAATTAGCGTATGGGTCAAGTGTAGTGGAAAAATAAGCGAATGGGTCAAGTGTAGTGGAAAAATAAGCACATGCGTCAAGTGTAGTGGAAAAATAAGCGCATGCGTCAAGTGTAGTGGAAAA
The DNA here is from genome assembly GCF_053919585.1 of Euprymna scolopes. Lineage (NCBI taxonomy): Eukaryota > Metazoa > Mollusca > Cephalopoda > Sepiida > Sepiolidae > Euprymna > Euprymna scolopes. The sequence goes on along the minus strand of NC_136509.1, from coordinate 27,524,741 downwards.
ATAAGCGTATGCGTCAAGTGTAGTGGAAAAATTAGCGTATGGGTCAAGTGTAGTGGAAAAATAAGCGCATGCGTCAAGTGTAGTGGAAACATTAGCGAATGAGTCAAGTCTAGTGGAAAAATTAGCGTATGGGTCAAGTGTAGTGGAAAAATTAGCATATGGGTCAAGTGTAGTGGAAAAATTTGCGTATGGGTCAAGTGTAGTGGAAAAATTAGCGTATGGGTCAAGTGTAGTGGAAAAATTAGCGTATGGGTCAAAAGTAGTGGAAAAATTAGCGTATGGGTCAAGTGTAGTGGAAAAATTAGCGTATGGGTCAAGTGTAGTGGAAAAATTAGCGTATGGGTCAAGTGTTGTGGAAAAATTAGCGTATGGGTCAAGTGTAGTGGAAAAATTAGCGTATGGGTCAAGTGTAGTGGAAAAATTAGCGTATGCGTCAAGTGTAGTGGAAAAATTAGCGTATGCGTCAAGTGTAGTGGAAAAATAAGCGTATGCGTCAAGTGTAGTGGAAAAATAAGCGTATGGGTCAAGTGTAGTGGAAAAATTAGCGTATGGGTCAAGTGTAGTGGAAAAATAAGCGCATGCGTCAAGTGTAGTGGAAAAATTAGCGTATGGGTCAAGTGTAGTGGAAAAATTAGCGTATGGGTCAAGTGTAGTGGAAAAATTAGCGTATGGGTCAAGTGTAGTGGAAAAATTAGCGTATGGGTCAAGTGTAGTGGAAAAATAAGTGCATGCGTCAAGTGTAGTGGAAAAATAAGCGCATGCGTCAAGTGTAGTGGAAAAATAAGCGTATGCGTCAAGTGTAGTGGAAAAATTAGCGTATGGGTCAAGTGTAGTGGAAAAATAAGCGCATGGGTCAAGTGTAGTGGAAACATTAGCGAATGAGTCAAGTCTAGTGGAAAAATTAGCGTATGGGTCAAGTGTAGTGGAAAAATTAGCGTATGGGTCAAGTGTAGTGGAAAAATTAGCGTATGGGTCAAGTGTAGTGGAAAAATTAGCGTATGGGTCAAGTGTAGTGGAAAAATTAGCGTATGGGTCAAGTGTAGTGGAAAAATTAGCGTATGGGTCAAGTGTAGTGGAAAAATTAGCGTATGGGTCAAGTGTAGTGGAAAAATTAGCGCATGCGTCAAGTGTAGTGGAAAAATTAGCGTATGGGTCAAGTGTAGTGGAAAAATTAGCGTATGGGTCAAGTGTAGTGGAAAAATTAGCGTATGGGTCAAGTGTAGTGGAAAAATTAGCGTATGGGTCAAGTGTAGTGGAAAAATTAGCGTATGGGTCAAGTGTAGTGGAAAAATTAGCGTATGGGTCAAGTGTAGTGGAAAAATTAGCGTATGGGTCAAGTGTAGTGGAAAAATTAGCGTATGCGTCAAGTGTAGTGGAAAAATAAGCGTATGCGTCAAGTGTAGTGGAAAAATAAGCGTATGGGTCAAGTGTAGTGGAAAAATTAGCGTATGGGCCAAGTGTAGTGGAAAAATAAGCGCATGCGTCAAGTGTAGTGGAAAAATTAGCGTATGGGTCAAGTGTAGTGGAAAAATTAGCGTATGGGTCAAGTGTAGTGGAAAAATTAGCGTATGGGTCAAGTGTAGTGGAAAAATAAGTGCATGCGTCAAGTGTAGTGGAAAAATAAGCGCATGCGTCAAGTGTAGTGGAAAAATTAGCGTATGGGTCAAGTGTAGTGGAAAAATAAGCGCATGCGTCAAGTGTAGTGGAAAAATTAGCGTATGGGTCAAGTGTAGTGGAAAAATTAGCGTATGGGTCAAGTGTAGTGAAAAAATTAGCGTATGGGTCAAGTGTAGTGGAAAAATAAGCGTATGGGTCAAGTGTAGTGGAAAAATTAGCGTATGGGTCAAGTGTAGTGGAAAAATAAGCGCATGCGTCAAGTGTAGTGGAAAAATTAGCGTATGGGTCAAGTGTAGTGGGAAAATAAGTGCATGCGTCAAGTGTAGTGGAAAAATAAGCGTATGGGTCAAGTGTAGTGGAAAAATTAGCGTATGGGTCAAGTGTAGTGGAAAAATTAGCGTATGGGTCAAGTGTAGTGGAAAAATAAGCGCATGCATCAAGTGTAGTGGAAAAATTAGCGTATGGGTCAAGTGTAGTGGAAAAATAAGCGCATGCGTCAAGTGTAGTGGAAAAATTAGCGTATGGGTCAAGTGTAGTGGAAAAATAAGCGCATGCGTCAAGGGTAGTGGAAAAATTAGCGTATGGGTCAAGTGTAGTGGAAAAATAAGCGTATGGGTCAAGTGTAGTTGAAAAATTAGCGTATGGGTCAAGTGTAGTGGAAAAATAAGCGCATGGGTCAAGTGTAGTGGAAAAATTAGCGTATGGGTCAAGTGTAGTGGAAAAATAAGCGCATGCGTCAAGTGTAGTGGAAAAATTAGCGCATGCGTCAAGTGTAGTGGAAAAATAAGCGCATGCGTCAAGTGTAGTGGAAAAATTAGCGTATGGGTCAAGTGTAGTGGAAAAATAAGCGCATGCGTCAAGTGTAGTGGAAAAATTAGCGTATGGGTCAAGTGTAGTGGAAAAATAAGCGCATGCGTCAAGTGTAGTGGAAAAATAAGCGCATGCGTCAAGTGTAGTAGAAAAATAAGTGTATGGGTCAAGTGTAGTGGAAAAATTAGCGTATGGGTCAAGTGTAGTGGAAAAATTAGCGTATGGGTCAAGTGTAGTGGAAAAATTAGCGTATGGGTCAAGTGTAGTGGAAAAATTAGCGTATGGGTCAAGTGTAGTAGAAAAATAAGCGAATGGGTCAAGCATAGTGGAAAAATTAGCGTATGGGTCAAGTGTAGTGGAAAAATTAGCGTATGGGTCAAGTGTAGTGGAAAAATTAGCGTATGGGTCAAACGAAAGTGTAAAAATAAGCGTATGGGTCAAACAAAAGTTCAATTGAAACAGCAGGTATTTATTTACAGGGACTTCCAAAATATTGCTTTGTCTCTTGTTCCAAAGTCTTCTGGTACTCCAATGTGCTTAACAATACTGGTTTGTGGAATACGCAGTACTGTATTTGTCCGGCCATGTATAAGATATGTCTTCTCCCCGTCGCTTTCAGGCCAAGTGTGTAACACATCTCTGCCTGTTTTAGTGTTTTGAACACATCTTTAATACTGATACTGAACACATGTCTTTTTTATCTCCAACATCAGACCGCGTAGCCAGATTGGTCATTTGTTGCTGTTAACCTAGCCTCAGCGATTATTACATGCTAAGGATTGTTTATAAAGAGTAGAATCTTTGTTTGGATGGATAATTAATGTGTACAGACATATTAGCAAGTTAAAACGCAAACTGTTCATTTCAACTTGCTGGCATATTTTTACTTCTTTCTGTGCATGCCCAAATTCAATTCATTTCTTCAAATCGTTTAATATTAAATCTTTCTTACCTATCTCTTGATAGCTACATCGACAGGGGACACAGCTGGATTTCAATTCTAACTGATGGTACCCAAGTCATTTTTTTTTTTACTTTTGAAATCAGTACTATGTATTAAGTACAATATCTAATAGAAAATTGGGTCTGTAATAATAAAAACGAAATCTGCATAAATTATAATATACAGGGTGGAATGATAAAATTGTTGCCCTAGAAAAGACATGATTCCATTTCCGTTTGATGAAAACCGGGTTTCTTTTTTTTTTGTTGAAGACCATCTACTAGTTGGCCTGTTATGTACAAATCCCAAAAGTGATAGGAACCTTCTATCATGTTTGAATGTGACACAATGTTAAACGAGTAAGATCGGAGATGCGCCACTGTACAACTCATGCTCTCTACTGATCCAAGTTATGACAACAGAACCATCGCCAACACCCTCAAAATGCAAATCCAGACAGTTCAACGCTTGAGGACACAGCTCAACGAAGTTTCCGGCCACGGTTATGGTTTTTGGTGTGGTTTCAAGTGAGGGCCACATTATGCCACCTCACATATTTGAAGTCGATTTGAAAATCAACACCAAAGTGTACATGGGTGTGTGAAGGGTGTGGTGATCCTCTGATGTAATCTGCTGGCAGAACCTGGGTGTGGTAACAGGACTCGGCACTGGCCCACAAGTCTGAAGAGACCCAGGCTTGGCTTCAGAAGGAGTGCTACGACTTTGTACACTTCTCTCATTGACCCCCTCCTCTTCTTCCTCTTCTGACCTGAACCTGCTGAACTACTTCATTTGGTCATACGTCGAGAACATCACAACATGACCTACTACAATACCAAAGACAGCTTGATCGCTGTCATTCACCAAGCTCCTGCCAGTGCTTGTAGAAAAGGCATGCTCCCAGTTCCGGACCTGTATCAAAGCAGTGATTGAGGTTGAAGGTAGCTATATTGAATAGATGTCAGTTAACTGAATCGATTTTTTTCCAATAAAAGTTTTAAAATAAAGCTGTAGTATTGTTCTAAGGCATTTAAGGCAACAAATTTATCGTTTCACCCTGTAAATGTATTTTATGACCAAGCAACAATGTTGCGAATGCGGTTTATTTCAGATGCATGAATGAAACGGACAAGATCACTTCCATTGAAAAGTTCCATCAAATCCTACAACTAAATGGATATCCCACAAAACCCATACAATACATTAATACACTTAAAAGAAAACAAACACATAAAATAACTAACACATGCTTTCTTAAAATATCACATTTTAATGATAAAGTAACTACAGCCATACGCAAAACCATTCAAAAGAACAACTAGATATACAACTTGCACACACCAGCCCAACGTTAAGACAGCACCTATCTAAAACCGAAACTACATCTATGAACAAAACATGCTCTTTATACAATTGCTCCCATAAAAAACACAGGATTATGCGAACGCATATATTCAGTATAACAAATTCAATGCAAAATTTGTAATGAATCATATCGGAAGTTCTATAAGACCGTTACATATCCGAATTAAAGAACACATTACTACTAAAACATCGTCATTCTTCAAACTTGTGTCTCTAATCTAGATAAAAACATTAACGCGAAAATTTAAGATTAAAAGAATCAATACTGATTGAAAAGTATTAATTAACAGAAAATCTAACATATTTCTAATAAAGACACAAACAAATATTTTCCATATACGGTCTCTGTGATAACTCCTACAGCAAAAAAAAAAAAAATACTCACTTTAATAACTACATAATCTAAACAAATTAACGAATAAAGAAATAGATATATAATTTCTCTTAGATTAACCGTATCTATACAAATTCCCTTAATCATATATCTACATATAAGTAAAAAAAATTTTTTTTTTTAAAGTCACCTCCATTAACCGTTTACATAATTATTGAAGCTTCAGAGCGCATAATATCTTACAAAATCTTTTAAACAACAACGACTAGTTATAACCGTATCAAACAGATTTTTGAATTAAAATCTTACAAAAAAAATAATTTAAACAATGACAGTTTATAAGCACATAATAGAACATGAATTACTTCCCCTGAACAGAAAGCCTATAGACAAGTAAAAATTAATTATCACCCTTGAACATAAATAACTCAATGAATTAATCTTTGACCGTTTGAATTAAAAATACACAAGAGAATTATTTCCCCTGAACGACATTAATTAATCTTTGAGCATTTAGATTTAGATCTAAATAAAACAGCCATTTTGCAGTTTACATCCTAGAGAGAGGATTCATTGCTCCACTGACGATGGGTTATTACCCGAAAAGACCTTTGGAATTAAATACCATCCACAGTTAAAATTCAGGTAGATAAATGAATAAATATATATTAAAATATATATATATAATATATAAATAATAAAAAAAAATATTGACTTATTTATTATTCATATATTTATTTATTTATTTATCTTCACACAACGACTGTACATTCCTGCAATGTTCTAGCCTTCTAAAAATACCATATATATATATATATATATATATATGATGATTGCAACGTCTTGTCAGACGAGTGCCACTCCCTCAGACATTTAAAATCCATGAGCCCAAATGTCTGAGGGAGTATCTATACAAATATGATGTTAAAGAGTCTTAGCCTTGTACGACAGCTAAGTCTCTCTCTCGGTTCAAAATGTTGAGATCCAGCAACAAGCAAGAGCAAGATAGCCAGCAACAAATTAAACTGCAGACCAGCTTAATGCGGGTACTGGTCTTCCGCTTTATGGTTTTTTAAATCAGAGATTTGCTTCTCCTAGAAAGGTTGCCTTCGCCATGGCTTTTATATATATATATACGCCGTATATATATATATATATATATATATATATATATATATATATATATACACACACACACACACTAGAAGGAAGACCTAACGTTGCCTAGGATTGAATGATAATGAACAAATTTTTCACACTCCCCTATTTTTATCATCAGAATTGGTGAAATCACCCATTTTTCCATCAAATTGATTGATTAGCTCTGGTTGGGAATCCATCGTGGTGCACCAGGAGGTGACTTTCTCCACAATACATTGTAGTCTACATTGCATTGTAGAGAATCTACTGTTGATTTTATAAAAGTATTTTTTTTAGAGGTTGGTTGGTTGTTTTTTTTTTTTGTTTTTTTTTTACAGCATATCAACCTTTTTCAGGTTATTTTAATGCCGAATCCAAAGATTTTGAAGAAAAATTTTTTAATAGAATATATTTGTTGTTTTCAAGTCGGTTTCTATTTAACCCATAGTTGGGACCCTAACAGGTACTACCACTCCGGGTCAGAGTGAACCTAGGAGCAATGGCAATTAAAGGGTGGCTCCATACTCCCCAAAGCCCGCAAGCTGGGGTCTCACCACTGGATATAGTTTAAGGTCATATCCAGGACCTTTTTTTTTTTAGATATATATAATGGCTTGAATTAAAGTTTAAGATGCAAAAGTCAAGTATCATGCTTCAATTGTGCTCTAAACAGAAACATTCATTTCAAATGCGCCCCTGTCATATCAGAGAACCTCTTGTTGATTTTATATGCCTCGCTTTACTGCTTGTGTGGTAATAGTGGCTTGAATTTAAGTTTAAAATGAAAAAGTCAAGTATTATGGCACAATTGTGCTCTAAAAAGAAATATTCATTTTGAATACACCCCTATCATATCGAAGAACACACTGTTGATAATATATGTTGAGTCTTTTGGCTTGTGTGATAATGCAACTTCTCAAATGCACTTGTGATGTTAGGCTGTGTAAGGTGTTAACTTTGATCAAAATCGCCTGTCTTTTTCTTTCATCAAACTATTTCGATTATTGATACTTATCAAAGACATGTTGTTAGAAAACCTATCTAAGAACACTGCCAGATACATAACGTACCCTCACGTGAAATTTCATAAAAATTGGCCCAGACGTTTCCGAGTCCATAGAGAACGAACTTATACAAAGTTTCTTTTATATAATAGTGTGTGTGTGTGTGTGTGTGTGTGTATATATATATATATATATATATATACACACACACACACACTCGTGAGCAAAAAAGAAAATGGGCCAAACAAATTTTATATATTTTATTGCACTGAAAACTATATTGAACAAAGAACAATTGAACAAAGAACAATTGAACAAGGAAACTTAAACGAGACTAATAACACAGAACAAGACATTTACTTTAATAAATGCTTTGGATGGAATCACATACCCTTTTGATTTCTTTAAAAGATCAATCCTTTTAGAAATAGCTCTCAACCAAAGTGAAACACTGTGAAAAAGAGATGCTATTCCATTCGCTTTGCACAGCTTTCCACAGTTTGTTATTGTTCGCAAAAGTTCTTCCGGCAAATGCACGAGATATTATGGACAAAATATTCTCGATTAGGTTTAAATCGGGTCTTTCCTCTGGCCAAAATATCACATCAATTGAATTATCAGAAAACCATTTTTTGTTACTTTAGCAGTGTGTGCAGGGGCATTATCATATTGAAAAATAATGTTCTGGGATATTCCTAGCTTCTGGATACTTGGTAACAGTCCTGTTTCTAATATTCGAATGTATTCCTTTGCATTGAGTGGCTTCTCACACCTAACAAGTTTCCTAACTCCTGCTGCAGTAAAAGTTACCGATACCATTATCCCTCCATTCCAGTGTTTAACTGTCATTTTTATGCCACTTGTCAAAAATCTTTCTCCAGTTCTTCGATTGCACCGCTCAGGAGCATCACTAACAAGACAAAATCTTGATTCATCTAACCAGAAAACATTCCTGAACCAGTCTGTATCTTCCTTGCCATAACACGAGAAAAATCTTTTTCTATCATTGATGTTCTTCTTAGATAAAAAACAGCTTCTTTGTACACCTTTTAGAGGAAAATCCCATTTCTTTCATTCGTCTAAATATTGTATATTGTGGCAGACCAGGATATAAAATACCCTAACTCGCTACAAGAAAAAGTAATGAAACGAATTGAATGAAGAAAACAAAGAATAAATAAACATGTCGTTTATTTTCTGTTGAGAAATGAAAGTCTTCGGAGTACACGTGTTCATTCAGCCGTTGATGACTACGCACGTGGAAGGAAAGGGAATGCAATAGAGAAACGCGAAGTGGCAAGCCGTCTGTAGAAAGAAAGGGTTAAGCTCAGTAGAACGTCGCGCACATGTCTGAGTCGATGGGCCAAAGCCAGGGGTGATAGAGTGACGTTAGAGTGTGTGGTCGGTTCGTCGACTCAACAGGTCAAACGCTGGTCCAGATGAAAAAGAGAAGTTAACAGGTTTTGTTGACTTTTATACTGGAGTTAGTGTTCTGGGTGCGCATGTCTGGTTTTTACTTTAAAGGAAGTGACATGACAGCTCGGTTGTGTGTGTGTGCATGAATGTGAGTGTGTGTATGAGGCTGTGTATATGTGTGCGTACGTGCGTGCGTACATGTGGGTGTGTATGTGTGTGGGAAAACATGTTCAAACAATATCTAGAAGAAGAATTTCCAGCCCCTGTTTTGAATTCTTTGCTATGGTCAACATAAGTTTTCTTTTGATCCTTCAAAACAGTTAATATATGCCTGTAGTCGTCCTTCAAAGTGGATGCTCTAGGGCGACCAGATCCAGATTTCTCTTTTACCAAGCATTCAACTTCGAACCTTTGACCAATTTGCTTCACTACAGAAAGAGATGTTTTTACATTTTCTTTTCTTAAAATATCAAAAATCTGCTTGTAAGTCATTTTGGACGGTCTTAATCCTGCAATTCGGTTTTTTATATCCTCGCCAAGATGCGGTCTTACCATTTTTAGGATTAATTTTCCCACTTATTATTAGATGCTATAATAATAATGATTTGCAAAATAGAAATTTTCAGTTAAAATTAACAAAAATTCATGGAAAAATCGATTTCTTCCTTATTTCACTCTTGGTCCATTTCTTTTTTTTTTTTTTGCTCAGGAGTGTATATATATATATATTCATACAAAATAAGAGAAAGAAGTAATGTCTGTAATGATATCATGACAACAGAACAAGCATTCCACCTATTACCCAAAGGAGAAGATAATGTATAGGAGAATGGTATGATAAAAAACTAGCACATACAACACTGCCCTCTTCAAGGGCGTGGTAATACCTAGAATAAGAGTTTAATTACAACAGAAGAGATACTATACTCTTTCCTTCATACTAAATTGAGCATTAATAAAAGTAATGGTATAGTTTCAGCTTCAGACAGATATCAAAGCTCGATTGGTTATAGATTATTTTCATGGATAACACAGAAGTAATGAGTTCAATTATTTTGTTATCTAATTTAGATATGTGCTTAAAGTGTGTATCAACACAATCTAAATTAATTGGAAAGAGTCACTTTTTCTAAACGCTCAGCGCAAAAATTCAGAAATATTAAATAGTGATTGAATCAACACACAGTGAGAGAAAGACAGGCATAATCAAGTGGTAAATGGGTAACGTGTTCAGTTAATAAAAAATTACAGCTAATTAAAAGGATTAAAGCTGGAATGTTCATCTCCTTCTCACAGTGAGATGATTTGACACAAGGGTCAGGAAGTAGGATTTGAAGAGCCAGCACCCTAGAAGAACACTCTGCCTAACAAAAATATGCCTGGTTGTCATTCTCTAGTACGGGTGTGTAGAGGATGAATATGCGTGTCCGTGAATCCAACATCAAAATAAAACACCATAGTACCGTATTACATATATACAAACAACATATTCATTATGAACAATGGAAAAAACATTTATGCTTTTGGTTTACAACCATACTGTAGGTATTTTAGGAAAAAAAAAAAGTTTACAGATAGAATTCATTACTGTATTTTCTCGTCCTTGCAATTTTCTGTCTTAACTTCCAGCACATGTCTGTCACTCTCACCTCTGCCAGCAAAAAAAAAAAAAAAATGACTGCATTTCATTTGCATATGTGGGTGGTGCGATCTCGTGTGATTTCACAAGACCACACCTTATAAAGCCACGGCCACCATCTTTAATCTCTCTCTCTCAGATCCCAAATGAAGGTAAGTTGTACAGTCACACAAAGCACACACACATGGGCGCTTGCTTCTTTGACTATTACATTCAACTCCACACATTCTTTGCTATGATAAACATAAGTGTATATGTGTGTGTGTGTGTGGACACGTGTTCAAGCATAGTTCTGAAATGTTTATTAATGTTGTTACGAGATAATTTAATTGTTCATTGTAGTCAATTCATTTTTATGGTGAAATTAAGTTAGGCTTACGTTGAATATTTGCATGTGTGTACGGGTAAAAAATTGCTCTTTGCGTAAGTGTATTTTTTGGAGCAATGAATATCGTGTGTGTTCATTGTCACGTCGAAGTGAAAAGAGGGAGAGAGAAAAAAAAGAAATGGAAGGAAACGGTCAAAAGGAAGTGACCTAGATGTCATGTCATGTCAGAATGTCAAATCAACAGGGCAACAGTTTGTGCTGCATGCGTGTGGCTTGTTTGCGTCTGTGTTCGCACCATATGCAAATCTGAAATAGCAGTCACAATAGTTGCTATTTGTGTCTCAGACAATTGGTAATAAACTAAACCTTTCTCAAAGGGAGAAGGTAAAGCCTGGAAAAGTGAACCTCTTAGGATTGCACAGAACCAGAAACATACACAAGTCAACATGGAACACGCCATCTCAACAATGGACCATATTCTGTTGGTTTTGATGCTGTTTTTTGTTTTGTTTTTTTACTAGGATTGGATGAATAGTAACCTGCCTCTTACAAACAATCAAGATATTTGTTGCCTGAATAGTTCTAGCTTCTTTATTATTTTTCTTAAACAAAAGTAAATAACCAATTTTTTTTTTTTTTTTTTTTTTTTTTTTTAATTATCAGGAACATTTTTTTTATATAAATCAAAAACAATATTTTTTAAAGAAATTTGAAAAGAATAAAAAAAAAACAAAAAAAAAACTTTAAATATAATTTTTATAATAAATACTATCTGTTCATAATTTATCTGGAGTATATCCTCTGCATATCAGCTAACAAGTTGAAAGAAAATGGTTTGATATTGTGTTAGGTATTAACCTAAAAATATTTTGGACAAAACAAGTGAGAGTTATCACTCTTGAGAAGAGAAGGGCGGCCCTGACAGTTCGAAAAGTAAACAACATGCACCTCCACCACAGACTTCAAATCACCACACATTCAGCAACTTTTACATTACTATTTAATCTGTAAGTTGTTGAATAAATATGTTAAAAAGTGGTTCTTCTACATTAAACCGATAACACATAACATCAAGCATAACACACTGATACCTGCAAGAAGCAGGCAATATCATGCAAAAACAGTTACTGATAGAGCTTATGTATGACTGGCAATATCTTCCCTTCCTAAAAGAAGAGAAAATGAATAAGGGGACCAAACTTAAGCAAACCCCATTCAGATAAAAGGGCAGTGCCCCTGAGTAGAACAAGATTCTAGAATGAGATTGTGTTAATGTTTGTCTCCTGGCTGAAATGAAAAATCCATGACAGATGGTGAACTCCTTAGGAAAACGCTGGTAAGTGTTTAAACATGACTGACCTGGAATATGTCCCTGGAATGTGGCACTGTTGATCCGTTGTGCCCTGGTAATCCGACGTTCTTTTGATCCAGTGTATAAAATGAAAAATTCTGCATCTGATGGTAAATCCAGATTGTCAACAGTGACTGTCAACTCATCTCCACCCTGACAAAAAAAAAAAAAAAATGTTTTTGTTAATATTATAAGAATTATTGATCTCTTCATTATTACAAATAAACCAACGGAAACAATGAAAAAGAATTAAAAATCCTATTTACAAAAGTATTAACACGGCTACCAAACACGGCTACCAAGCACGGCCTGGGGCAAAAGTTTAGCAACTTCTATCTCTCTCTCATTCTTCTTCCTAACCCATCCCATTCCTCTCTGTGAACACATACACATAAATCAGTGTGGGTTGGTTGTTTGTTTTTGTTTTATGGCATATCAACCCTTTTCAGGTTATTTAATGCCAAATCCAATGATTTTGAAGAAAAATTTTTTATAGAATATATTTGTTTTTTTCAAGTCAGTTTCTATTTAACCCATAACTGAGACCCTAACAGGTACTACCACTCCGGGTTAGAGTGGACCCGGGAGCAATACCAATTAAAGGGTGGATCCACACTCCCCAAAGCCTGCAAGTTGGGGCCTCACCATCGGATATAGTTTAAGGTCATATCTCGGACCAGTTGGTGTAGGAGAAATAGTTTTGTGAAAAAAAAAAAAAAAAAAAATAGAGTTACTTCCCTTTAAAATGATAACATTAATAATTGTGTTTATTTCTTGATAGCAAAAATTGATGATAAATAGCCATTTAACATACAAAGAAAGTTTTTAAAAAATTTTAGATATTATTTTCTGGTGTTATTCTGAAATAAAGAAAATATACAAATTTTATAAAGGTTTTTAAGTTCTGAATTTTTTAGATGATTGTTTATATTACTTATATTGATCGGACTATTGTTCTCATTTTGAGTGTTATTCATGGGACACCTCGGTCGGATTGTTCTTCGATCGTCTTCAGGCAAGTTGGTTGTTGTTTGGAAAAGAAAAGAGAAAAGTTACTGGCTCCATAGATATTTTCGTATTCTGTGAGTTAGTCTCTATTTTATGGTTGTAACCATAAAATACTAATTCACAGAATACGGAAATATCTACGGAGCCAGTAACTTTTCTCTTTTCTTTTATAAAGGTTTGTTAAGTATTTTTCAAGTTTTAGTAAAACATACATACAAACGTTTGCCCTTTATATTATGGATAAGTGGATTTATTTCTGCTCACGAATAATACCAAAAATATTCAACACAGTTGTATTATTTAGGCTGCCGTTCTCATCTTGAATGTTATTCTCACACCATTTCAGCTGATGTAACCTACGACTTTCTTCAAGCGCAGAGGTGGGAATATGTACAAAATTTTAAACGGAACTCTTCATTTAATCCAACAGGATAGCTTACTTTTATTCCGCCAGCCATGATTTGGTAAAAGTAATTTGTAACTGTATTCTTAGCATCGTCTATCCTGAGAATTGAACCTTCAACCTCCAGAAGACTGTCTTTTATAAAATAGACTAGCGAGAGGTACCCGGCGTTGCCCGGTTGTTTGGGTGTGTGTGTGGAAACTCCGGGGGGTGGCGGGGTTAAAAAAAAAGTAAGTATGAGGATCGAACCCGAACAGTTGAGGGAAAGTTTTAAATTAAAGTGTGAAAAAAAAAAACGTGCGATGTTAACCATTGCCCCACCGCGAGATGCTAATGGAAACACGTTTGAATTTATTTAATTACTTGGATTTGGCAGGTGCCCGTTTTAATGACTTACTGAGGTCAAGTTTGACTGCAGGATAGTATTTCATTTACTGCAGAATGCTTTTTTTATTTTTATTTTCCCAAGATGTTATAGGAAAAAGACTAACCCACATGCGGCGAGCGATAAATGTTGAATATTTATCTTCCCGAAATCGAGCAAATTAAATAGACAGGCGAGCTTCGTTGTTAACTCTGAGATATTACGATTTATATGTGATATAAAAAGTTTTTAAAAGTGTAAACCGACCAACCGCTTCTCTGAAAAAAGCCTTTTGTAGACATACAGAAAAAGCGAACACACATACATACATACATACATACATACATACATACGTACATTTTCGCTTTTATATTTATAGATTATAACTTAGCACTTTTATCTGTTATACCAGAGGTTCTTAATTTAAATAATACAAATCATTCATCCTCGTTTAAAAATATTCTGAAAAATATTATTACTAAAAAAAAAAAAAAAAAAAAAAAAAAAAAATGGCAGGAATTCCTTTGTAATCATTTTAAAAATAAACTAATTTGGAAAAAGTAATTTGCAGTGAAATTTTTGGAGTCTTAAACATATCACCATTAATTGATAAGTTGTTCTTTTAGATTATTAAAGTATTATTCATATTTTTCTGCAATCAAATTGTCATTATTGAGATGAGAATTATTTATTAAATTATTTATTGCGGACTATTATCCTCATCTTTTCTTAGTTGTTGTTTCATGACGTTTCGGCCAACTATTCCTCTGGCTTTAGGAGATTCAGAGTTCCTATCCTGTCGCGGTTACCACCTGACGAAGGCCAGAAGAATAGTTGTCCGAAACGTTGTGAAACAACAACAACTAAGAAAGATGAGAATAATAGTTCGCATTAAAAAGTAAATTAATAAATAATACTCATCTCAATAATGAATTCCAATTGAATAATATATACTATTCGGTATGGACCCGACCATGGAAGATCAGATAATGAATAAAGATGGATTTATGGGACCAGAAAGTCTAATCTTGATTGCCCTTCGAGCCCATGACGCAGTGGATAGAGACGTTGAATCTCTACGGTTCCAGGTGAGAATTGTCTGAAGATAGTGGTTTCAATCCTACCCGAAGCTGGCTAGAGGCTTACTTGGCCAAAAACGTGGTGAGACGACAACAACTACGGATGGCAGTAATTGCTGAGAATGCAGTTAGGAGATTCGGAGTTCCTATCCCGCCGCGGTTACCACCTGACAAAGGACAGAGGAATAGTTGGCTGAAACGTCGTGAAGCAACAACTAAGAAAGATGAGAATAATAGTTCGCATTAAAAAATGAATTAATGCTCATCCATGTTGACCCGATAATGACTTTCTTTAGTCAACAGTAAAAGAGTCATCTTCCATCATGATAATGCTCATCATCACATAAAAAAGATCTCCTAGGAGAATTTGGTTGGGAAATCTGGTCCTATTCTACATATACTCTGGACATAGCTACTTTTGATTATCACCTATTTCAAAGATTACAAAACCATTTAGATGGCCTTAGGAGGACATCACTATAAGAGATTGAACAGGAGTTAGTTTCATATTTTAAATTGAAATCCAAAAAATTTTACAAGTGAGGCATGGAATCAAGTTATCGTTATAAATACGGATTTTGAAAAACAGTTTTTCATTTTCAAGATCAGCAAAACTTTTACACTAGCATGATGTGTTACAGAAAATTAGAAAAATACATTGGTTCCTTTGGTTTCAAATCCAACACAAAAGAACACCAGTCTATGGTTGTCTATGCTGGACTCTCTTCAGTCTTTGTTTATATCTGTCTCCTCAGAAATAGTCTTCCCATTTCCAGGGAGACAGATATTTCTCCATTATGCAATGATCGAAAAAGTACAGCACTAAAGACCAGATGTGTTGGGTTGGATATTTTAAATAATTAGCATGGACAATAAAAATAGAAAAGTGCACGTGACATGTTTCTTTTAAAACTTCTCTTTTTACGTCTGTCCCCCCTCTCTCTCCAATCAAGGAAAGTTATCTCTCCAACCGCGAGCAAAACGGATACTACACTTTGATCCTAGTATATTTTAGTTAGAATTTCGCACAAAAAGGCTGAAGGAAAAGCACAAAAAAAAAAATTGCTGTAAATTTCCCACACGATAAATTATGTTCTACTCACGACCTTCAAATGAATGAATATTAATAGGAAAAAAAATGTGTCTATATGTTCTTCAAAGCAATATTTAAAAAGAATATATTAGCTTTGTGGATGTGTCGTGTGTAGTTCCTGAATTTCAACTGACCGCAACGACATCTATAATATAAATCTCACCTGTTTGTTTAAATGTATGTATGTATCTATGTATGTATGTTTATATGTCTTGCAAAAACATTCAACAAAGGCAACGGATTTTCATGAGATCGGTATCATGTAATCAATTAACATCAAAGAAGGAGGACAGGTGTGTGTCTTTAAAAAATTACATGGCAAAAGACTTTTTTCGCCGGGATTCTCAGGCGGGGTTACGATTTCTTATAACTTTTTATATGCTATCGAGATCATAATATGTAACACTTACGAAATGCCGTCGTAAAATCTTCTATTTCATATATATATCTTGCAAAATTTGGGGAGTGAATTCGTTTTCTCTCTACTGCTCCTGCTGCTGCTGCTATGGCATGAGATTTGACCTAGAAAACCATTTGGGTTTATAAACACTTATTTTCGACTCATCTAAAGTGACTGCCTTCGCGGTGTTGTGTTATGTCATCAGACTATTAACTTCAAGGCTTTGGGTTCGAGCCTACCGTCATCCTAAAAATTTTTTTTTTTGTTCTTTTTTTGAATATTTAAACAGGGTTATTACTTCGCTTATTGTTTTGCTTTGAGTTACTCCCAAACACACACACACCTCTAAACACCCGGGCAATGCCGGGTACCCCCGCTAGTATTTATATAAATAAAACATTAGATGTATGTTTGTGTGTATGTAGATATTAACAATGACCGATTCTATGCATGCGTTAGATGACGTTGTGACCTGATTTACTTTAAATAGTTGAAAAACCGAACAAATTTCATGTACGTCGCGTTAGCTCAGTTGGTTAATGTCTTGGTTCATTAACTAAACGTTTTGGGTTCGAATCGTGGTGTAAGATTTTTTTTTTTTTTCGATTTTTTAAATTTAAATATTGAACTAGTGTTATTTAAGCCATTTTTCACGTAACGTTCGTTTTTCTGCTTTTTTTTTTTTTTACTTCGCTTATTCTTAGCGACACCCAAAAACACCCAGGTACCCACCGATTTAAAAAAATTTTAATATCGAAACAGGCTTATTTAAGCCATTTTTCACGTGTTCATTTTCTGTTTTCATCGTTTGTTTGCCTTATGTTAGTTTTTATTGTGTTCTTTTTTATTGTTTGATCGCCGCATAGCGGGGAAAACAGAAACTGGCTGCCACAACTTGACGTTGTCGCACCTGCTAATTTCGGTTTATAAACGTCAACTTAACACACTTATCAATTCATCTGTTCCCATGGTCGAGATGGTTAGGTCGCAGGGTTTTTTTTTTCCATTTCCTTTCCACCTTCGCGTCAAACGTTCGGGGTTCAAGCTTACCTTTATACTAAAACTATTTTTTATTTCTTTTACACCTCCAAACAACCGGCCAACGTTTTTTTTAACAGGGTTGTTTTGATCTACACCCCCCCACCAACACACACCTCCAAACACCCAGGCAACGCCGGGTACCCCCGCTAATATATATATAAAAGGCAAATGCGGTGCGCGCATTTTTGTATGTCCAAAAAAGGCTTTTTTCGCCAACGATCCCGGGGTCGTTACTAGCGCTTAGAAGTGTTTATATACCCCCTAGATTATAATATCTAGGATTTGGGAACATGCGTCTAGATTTATTTACAGCGACTTTTACAAAATTATTGCTATTTTGGCTTCTCACGTGTTGATTCGGCTTTTTCCTATAAAAGCGAAACTAATTCAAAGCTAACACAATGTTCTCGGCAATCGCACCGTGAACGTCCACAAGCAATCAGCTTTAATGCGAGGAAAATTCCTTATATCAGACGATTGCTATTCAATTTGGACAATCCCTTTTTTATGGGGAGCTGGTTTCGCCCCCAACATTTTGGGGAAACAAGACCAGCCAATGTTGAGTAAACAAACAAAAAAAACCTGCCCCTGCAGTAAATGTTAACCCCATTACTTCTATTTGACCTCATTAATGAGGTCAAATAGAAGTAACGGTGTTAACTTTATTGCGGGCACCTGTCACTCCAAACATCTTACCGTTACTATTTCTTGATCAGCAAACGGTTAACATCGCACGTTTTTTGTTTTTTTTCACACTTTATTTTTTTCCAACTGCGCCTCAAGGCTTCGACTTTGATTCTTCCTACTTACCTACCAAAACGATTTTTTATTATTCTTTTGTTTTGATTTACCCAAAACCACACACACCTCCAAACACCTGGGCAACGCCGGGTACCCCCCGCTAGTCTATAATAGAAATCTCATCTATATGAATTTATGTATGTATGTATGCCTCGCAAAAACTTTCGACAGAGATGAGAGATTTTCACAAGATCGGTATCATTTTGAAGCTCGACCCTTCAGACGACAAATATCACAAAATTGACTGATACATTAATTCCTTCACCTTCTGGGCACTTTTCTACAGGGCGGGGTCGGTTTTTTTTATGATATTTTCGAAAGTCATCACCTCTTTGCGATTGTCTAGCCTTAATCTAAACCTACATCACTTCCAGTTTGATGATAGTCAACAACAGCTAATGCGTCACTTTTTTTTTTTTTAACTTTCTTTTCATCCTTCGCGGTACGGGTTCGAGCCTACCTGCCTACTATCACTTTCTTTTTTTTGCTCAACACACACCTACAAATACCCGGGCAATGCCAGGCACCCAAGCTAGTATATGTATATAGACAACTCTTTATATACATATAATTTCATGAGCAAAGAAACATTTATTAAAATTTTACTTATTAAAAGACTATTTCTTGCTTAAGAAAACTTGGAGAAAGATGGTGTCAAAGGGAAATAACTATTACATGCCTGATCGTGCTTACATTGATAAAAAAAAAAAAAATCCATTGTATAAATTACTGTAATTTTCTACATATTCTGTAGTCAATCTTCAGTAATCTAAACATTCAAGAACCTCCAACTTGGAGCTCTAAGCACACAACACTATGTTAACAAAACAAAACGATTGATTAACGATATGATTCATGATTCAATTGATAAGGATTTGGTATATTTGAACAAATGTAACTTACGCGTGCCAATCAGAGAGCGTTGTCAGGCAGGGTTGATGGGATTTTATTTTCAAAGTGTAAGTGCGTAAAGTGTCATATCGAAATAGTTTTAATCGCATGCATGAACAATTAAGTACAAGGTTTCTTGAATTCGCTTAGAATGCAGTGAAAGTCGTCCTTCAGAAGTGATAAAAAAAAAGCAAGTAGATGGCAAAAAGACGAGAGTAGTTATTGCTCTTGGATTTTGTCAGTGGAGCAGAACAAACGTATTTTTGAAAGTCTCCTTTCCTCTATACTGCTACTGTGTCGTAACTACAAAAACAAATGTCCAAACTGCAAAGCAATAATGGGTGTTGTTTTCATTATAACATCTATTACAACTGCTGCTATGAAAAGCGACAGACACGACTGCTGTCACAAAGAAAGAGAGAGAGAGAGGAACAGGTCATCTCTATACTCAGCTACAATATTATGAGATGCAACTAGGCTCTGCCTTACTACAACCAAGGATCAGATGTCACCAATAACTACACTTAAGATGCATGGCCATCAGTTTACATGGCAAACATTCATCCGACGACACTACAGTTGAAAGTAATGTTTCCAACATTTGCGAAACATTGGTGAACTTTCACCAATAACTTAAATAGACAAGGTCCCAAACAGTACTGTCCTGGAAAGCAAATATGTTGAAACAGGAACATATGGATAATTTTGAGACACAGTGGCCTAGAAACAAAATGGCCACCTGAGTTATATTGAAAAAAACAGAAACTGAATGAAACTGAAACAAAATAAAATATCAAGGTGTTGTGTAATTATTTAAAAAATTATTTTATTCAAAAGAAAAGGATTGGCTATTAATCAACACTTGGCAATCTATTGAATCCTTTCAAAATTGTCAGCCAGCTTCATGACAAGATGGAACATTGTTATTTCTCCAGTTTACTTGAAATCATTGTAATAAACATTTACAAAAGATTTTCGGGTGCATTCTAAGAGCCATTTCCTTTTTGCTTTCTGTAAAATATTAAAATTCAAGCTATGCGTGCAGGTTTCATATTTACTTCACAAACTTTCAGTTTCAGTTTTTCATGAATGTTTCGTATTTCAGAATACTGAAATTGTGCAAGCATCTTTTTTAATCTTTATCTATATAAAATTAAGCTTTTCATTGCACTGACATTGACATTAAAAGCCTACCTTTTCTATTTGAGAATTATTAAAACAAAATTCTTAATATACTCAGTCATGCATATGCAAACAACTAAATAAAGGTTAACTAATCTACATATTCCTTTTTAAAAAAAAAAAACAAGTAATTATTCATTTTTATGGTTTCGATTGGATTTCATTTAAGTATTACGCTCAGGTCTATTTATGCATATTTTCTACATAACTGTGTAGCATTCAAGATGAAAACTTTCTAGCACACAACCATCTATAATATAAATCTCACTTGTCTGTTTAAATGTATGTATGTATGTTTTGCAAAAACTTTCGACAGAGGCGACGGATTTTCACAAGATCGGTATCATTTTTAAGCTCGACACTTCAGATGACAAATATCGAAAAATTGACCAAAAAACATTAATTCATTCACCCTCAACTGGGCACTTTTCTACAGGGATGAGTCGATTTTTTTGTGGATATTTTCAAAAGTCATCGCCTCTTTTCGATTGTCTAGCCTTGATTTAAACCTACGTCACTTTCGGTTTGGCGATGGGCACAACAGCTTATACGTCACTTTTGTTTTTCACTTTCTTTTCCTCCTTTGCGGTATGGGTTTGAGCCTGCCTGCCTACTACTACTTTTTATTTTTTGTGCTCGCAAGTTTCCTTTTTTTTTTTTTTGTTTGCTCAACCAACCTCCATTTTGTTTTCCGCATTTGCATCGCAGGTTCGAGCCTACCTACCTATTACAACTTTTTTTTTTGTTCAACAAACACCTACAACACCCGGGCAATGCCGAGCACCCAAGCTAGTGCATTTATATATATAAGTGACTGTGTGTGTGTGCATGGACAGTCTCTACCAAAATCTTCTCTGAATTTTTAGTCTACAGACTTGAAATTTGATGTATAGAGAATTTTAACCCATGACACCAATTTAGCCGGTAAAAATAGCTACTAACAGATCAAAATTGAAAAACATTCACCTTGGCAGAAATAAGTCGACTAAACCTGTTACTTCTGCACATGCATAAACATACAACAGTCAAATAACATTTTTTGCAATTTTTGTACATGTACGGATTTAGATCATATGGTAATGGATAAGCCTGAAGAGCTACATATTTTGGTTTCGATTCTAGCTGATGGCACTGAAGTCATTTTTGTTGTTTTTTTTTAACTTTTGAAATCATTACTATATGTTGGGTACAATATAATAATCAATAGAGAATTGATTCTATAATGAATACAAAATCTGTATAAATTATATCATATTTAAGGTTATTTTATGACTAGGCAATGCCAGGCAACCTGCTAGTTAATAAAATATAAATTTTCTCTTAACATTCAGTTATTCATTTTAACATAGTTTCCCATGAGAAGTGAAGAGAATTTTAATTACATTTTGATTGAAGATTTCAATGTTGAATAATAACTGCACAATTTATTTTTTTTTTTTAATTTTATTTCAATTTCATTTAGTTTCTGTTTTTACATAAAACTCGAATTCACACAGCCATTTTGTTTCTAGGCAGCTATGTCTCAACATTACAGACATATTGGAGATCTAGGCAGATCACAGTTATGATCCAAGAAGGTTCGCAAGAGCGAAGTAAATGTCTTAAATATTGACCAGACCAACTGGAAAACAACAGATCCCAAATAGTCAGACTCAATGACGACAGATGATGCCAAAAGGAATTCAGTCAACAGCATTGGAAAGAAAGAATGAGAGAAAAGGCTCTACTCCAGTCCAGACCAACAGATCAGCGTCAGACTTCAGCCACACCCGATGCTGAAGCAGAATAAAAACCGAGAGTGCAACTCCATAGTGATATTAAATGCACCTATTATACACACACATCTATACAAATACACATGTGCACACAAATAAATATATATAAATACATATGTACACACACACACACACACACACATGTGTGTGCGTGTTAAATTAGGCCCAAATAAATGGGAAGTAATATGATCTTGCCTGTAGGTTTTCATCTTATTTAATTTCTCTGTAAAAAGATACTAACATAATCAATCCTCCAATGACTAGCATTCAACAAGAAATAAAGTTTCCATTTCAAGTTAAAAATAAACAGTTAATGTAATTCACACACTTCTTAGTAAACAGGACGCTTACTTTTAATAATAAAAAAAAAATTAGGACAATCCACTGAAAAACATTTAACAGTTGCAAAATAACAAACACAGCACATGTACAAAAAAAAAAAAAAATGAACTAAAATAAAAACAAAATGAAAAATGAAATGAAAGAAAAATATTTTTAAAAGAAAATAAAAATTGAAATAAAACAACAAAAAAAAAGATAAAATAATTCATTTTTTTCTAAATCAATCTTTTTTTCTTTTCTTTTTTTTTTTTTTTTTTTTGAAACATAAAAATGCATCTTGACCCATACACCCCAGTAGCCTCATTTCGGGACAGCTCAAGCAAGAATCAACGACGCTTGTTCAGACCCCACCCACCCTGAATGCAATTCATGCACTTATTTAAAATCTTTTTCAGACCATCAACTGAAAAACATCTAATAATTTCCCAAAAATATAATTGAGACATAGCACAGTTCTAGCCATGGAGCTAGCACAAGTTCTCCCAAAGCCAAAAGAATCCATGTCATGTTGACTGCAGTAGGCTTTGCCTGCTCTCTTTCAGTTTAGTTTATTGCTAATCACCTGAGGTGTCCCTACTGGGAGTGCTAATGGGGATACCCAGGCATATTTTGCAGGTCAGAGTGTTCCTCCTCTGGGTCACTGACTCTTCAATCCTACTTTCTGGCCTTTGTGTCACGTCACATCTTCCAGTGATGGGAGGAAAATAAATACCTAGCACATGTTCAAATAATAATAATAATAATAATAATAATAATAATAATAATTAAAAAAAAAAAAAATTATGGGTGGTTCAAGAATAATCATTTAAGTCAATTTTTTTTTTAAGCATAAAAGTGCATCTTAACCTGCACAACCTTTTGGCCTCGTTTGTAAGCAACTCAAATAAGAATCAATATTTTTTTTGTTAGGCTTTTGTGACTACATGTCATAGATGTTATAAATGTATGGTTAAATATGTTCATATTATCAACTTTAAAAGCATACAAAAATCTATAGGAAAACTATCATCACATTATTACATAATGAAATTTAATGAAATGTCAATATTCTCACTAAGACTCATACATATTACAATAGAAAAATGCAAGAAAGAAAAGTTATATGGTTAAGTTTAAACATGGAAAAGTAAAGGACTAGTTGTTAAAACTGGAAAAGAAAAGGACAAGATATGCTAATAAAAAATAAATTTATAAATTAAAATATTGCAGCATTAAGAATTGATTATATAATGTTAAATTGAATTTAAAAAAAAAAAATTTAATGCTGTAATATTTTAAGTTATAAATCTATTATATTTTTTACTAGAATATCTTGTCCTTTTCTTTTCCAGTTTTAACAACTAGTCCTTTTCTTTTCCAGCTTAACCATACTACTTTTCATGCTAACATTTTTCTTTTGTAATCCATGATTTTTGCAGGCTTCCAATAAATTCACTTGTTCTTTGTTTAATTTCAGTCTTATTTTTTTGCCCCCATAAACACATATGTAATAACAATGTACGGCACTCGTCTGCTTCAATAAAATCCCCCCTCCCCAATTATCTCCCTTTCATTCTCTCTGTTTCACTTGTTATTTCTCTTTTTGCGACAACAGTGAATTAGTAGCAACACTCGTGATCTATAAAGCTGTAATAATTGTTTGAAATTTGGTCGAAAAATGAGTGAGCGGTGAAGCTTTAAAGCAGTTCTAAATGATTAAAACTGCTACTTAACCATATATTCAAACACTACTGTGTTTGAATGATATATATATACACACCTCTATAATGTTTTTTGTGTGTATATTCATATTAAAACCCACTTTTTTCTATTTATTTAAAAACAAAATACAATTTTATTATATATGGGTCGTGGAATTGCATTTACTACCAAACGATCTAGCTAATTTGCATATTCTTTTAAAGATTCATTTTAATTAATTCCCTATTAGTTTTTTCGGATCATCTTTATTGTAATTATATTCATGCAGATATTCTACATGATTTATACTTGCATAATATTTGTGTAAAAAGTTTATAGTAAACACAAAACTCTTTCCATATATATTCATGTATATGTATATATTTTTGTTTAAAAGAATTTTGCCTGCCAAACTCCTTTCAGACTTTTTGGTCTACAGACATGAAACTTCATATATAAGGTATTTGAACCCATGCAAAACTTTATATTTGGATTTTAGCCCAGGAAAATCTGTACAAAAGTGTAAAAATTAGAAAAAAAAATTAAATTTGCCCAGTGAAGATTGAACGACAGCATTACAAATATGCATGCATGTATTGGTTCATGTTTTAATTTTTAGTCTTGCAGCAAGTCTGTCTTCATAGCTCAGTCATTAATGGCAGAGGAAAAAATAAATCGTAAGCTAAACGTTTGCGTTTCGATTCTTGGTAGTGGTGCACAAGTCATTTTTTTTTTTTAACTGTAAATCATTACTATATATTGGATCCAAAATAATATATGGCCCTATCGGTGGGGTATTAGAATACGTCGACTTCCCTCCTGCAGAGGGTAAAAGTCCCTCAATGGGGGTCCTGGATATGACCTTAAACTATATCCAGTGGTGAGGCCCCAGCTTGTGGGCTTTGGGGAGTGTGGAGCCACCCTTTAATTACCATTGCTCCCAGGTCCACTCTGACCTGGAGTTGTAGTACCTGTACTTTTTCTCAATGCAAGAGAATTTTTGTTGATGTAAATCTAGAATATGAGCACGCTCAACTTTGGTAAGTTAGCTTGCTTTAGGCATGGTGACACCTTTACACAGTGATTGCTAATCTGTAACTGAACTAAAAAAAACAATTTATATCTTAATTTGATCAAGTGTAAAATGCCTCATTTTATAAAAATGTAAATTTCAGAATTAAATGTTTCAAATGTAGCTTTCTTTTCCATAACCTTTTAGGTTGTAGCGTTGGTAATCTTAAGTTGGAGGAGTTTAAAACCTATCTTAAAAAACCAAAAAAAAACAAATTTTTTAATGGTCTTAAATTTTTGATTAGGAGTGTGTATGTGTGTATACTTTATATATATATATATATATATATATATATATATATACACACACACGCACACATGCATAACATGCTTTACCTGGTTAGAATGTGATGAAGTTATTTTAATTTTTAATTATACATTTTTAAGCAGAAAGTAGACAATTCAATTAAAAATGAATTATTCTCTTTGTGATTTTTATTTTAAGGTGATTATTTAAAAATGTTACATATTAGCAGTTATCTGGGCCGGACTAGATAATTTTTATAGCTAAGTATGTTATATTTAAAAGAAAAACAAAACAAAAAAAAAACTTTATCACAATGCAAATAATTTTCTTTTCTTCCTCCGGGCACCTAACATCAAATGGACTTTTCATGAACAGAGTTTATTTCTATCAACTATGAAAACACATTACCAGGAGATTGTTTCTTTCTTTTATTCATTCCATCCATAATTTTCAATCCTCTCATAATATTTAACTGACCATCTATCTGTCTCAACCCTAATCCCTGAATGGCTTTAAACCTTAATAAATGGCAACTCATCAGTAAATAAAAAATTTAAAAAAAAAAAAAAGATATACTTACATAAACCGGAGATTCTGTTGGCGAAAAAGCCATGCAACAGTCCTCTGAAAAAAAAACAAGTAAAAGAGAATGTTTTAAAATTTATTTTGGGCATTTATTTATTTATTTATTTTTTAAATAAAATTAATCTTTTGTAACCAGGTAAGTTATGCATGTCATATCTCATGGAGGAATATTGGGATTTGGGGGAGGGGAGGGGCGGTACTTCAATATCTTTCCTTTTTCGGAGTTGGGTTGTCGATTTCATATTTTTGGACTTTCCATGGTTTCTTGCTGGAACTTTCTCCACTGAAAATTTATTATTAAAATATGTGACAATACTTTCACTTGACACATCATTTTTATTTTAATTTTATATGCAGATACAGATACGTTCTTCATAGAAAAGGAAACAGATAGTCACAGAAAACATCCATCACTCATCAATAAAGAGAAGCAAACCGTCAGTACAGTCATTTCTGTTAACTTATTTGTAAAAAAAAACAAGTGAAGCATCCATGGTCCCCCGTGAGCGCACAGTAAATGAGGCATAAAAAAAAAAAACAAAGTTCAGCATTTGCTTCCCCCACTCCACCCATTTAGCATCAAAAGACTCCAGGGGACGTCAAATCCTAGTGAAAATGAACAAACGGTGCAGTTTTAGACTTTAACATATGTAAATTTGAGTTCTGTACCATGCAAAAAAAAAAAAAAAAAAAAAAAAATAACAAAGTCCATCATTTGCCCCCCCCACTCCACCCCACCCCCATTTAGCCCCAAAAGTCCCAAGGCCTTAACATATTTAAATTTGTGTCCAGCATCATGCAAAACTGCTAAATAGATATATACAGACAATTTTGGACAAATATGGTAAAATAGTCCCCAAAATCGAGTGTTTTTATTAGCCCTAAAAGAGTGCCTGGGGCATTCCCAAGAGTTATTGTGAAGTATAGACAAACAAAATTATATAGAAATCAGTTAGTTACAACTTTTCAGAAAGTTTTACAAAAATCCAAGGCATCAATTTTTTTTAATAAGCACAAAAGCGTCCATTTTAACCCGAAAGGTGTCCCTAGAGGGGCAACCGGAGTTTTCCCGGAAAATCCGTTCTGTTACTTTTTTACTCATATCATGTTTAATGTTTGTGCAAAATTTCGAAAAATTTCAACGTGTAGTTATTGAGAAAACTGGACAAACGAACGGACAAACAGACAAGGTGAATTTACAGGCCCACCCACCTTTTGTCAGGGGACCAACAAACTTTTTGAATTTATGATTAATAAAAAGGCTAAGGGGCGGAGTATAATTGTCATTTTTGGTTTCTCTCCACCGGAAATTACCATTTAAACGTTTTATCACAAAGCAAAATAATTAACAAAGTCTAAACCAATTCAGATTATTCTCCTTTTTTTTTTTATTATTACCATGCTTAAATTGACTTAATGAATATAAAGATAATTTATAGAAGGCAATGCATAGGTGTAACAGATACACACAAACTGATGCAAAATAAGTACCGGTTAAACGAGCTGTACAAATTGATCATAAGAAAAATCACACAGATTATATATATATATATATATATATATATATATATATATATCTCATTCAAACACTACCATGTTTCAATATATGGTTCAGTGGCAGTTTTAGCCATTTAGAACTGCTTTAAAGCTTCACCGCTCACTCAGTTTTTTTTTTTTTTTCTTTTACCAAATTTCAAACAATTATTACAGTTTATCGATCACCTTCTCAGCTTATATTGTGAAAAAAAAAAAAATTCAATTTCCGTTCAGTAAAGCAAGTTATGATGAATTTACTGGTGTTCACAATCGCAAAAAAAAAAAAAAAAAAAAAAAAAAAAGTAAGGTTTTTTTATGACTAGTTTCCATAGCAACCACGTCACTTTACCGACTAGTGTGTCTACTAATTCACTGCTGTTGCGAAAAGAGAAGTAACAAGTGAAACAGACAGAATGGAAGAATGGAGGGATTTTATTTAAAGCAGACGAGTGCCCTACATTTTTATTACATATGTGTATGTTATGTTCATGGGGGCAAAAAAATAAGACTGAAATTAAACAAAGAACGAGTGAATTTATTGGAAGTCTGGAAAAATCATGGATTACAATAGAAAAATGCGAGCATGAAAGGTAATATTACTTACACATGGAAAAGAAAAGGACAAGATATTCTAGTAAAAAATATAATAAATTTATAACTTAAAATATTGCAGCATTAAAATTTTTTTTTAAATTCAATTTAACATTATATAATCAATTCTTAATGCTGCAATATTTTAAGCTATAAATTTATATTTTTTACTAGAATATCGTCCTTTTCTTTTCCAGTTTTAACAACTAGTCCTTTACTTTTCCATGTCTAAGCTTAATCATATTACTTTTCATACTCGAATTTTTCTATTGTAATTTTTTTTTTTTTTAACGCAGGAATCACCAATTATCAAGACCCAGAGGCCACGCGAGGATAAGTTAATGGGTATACATTAATCAATGTGATTATAGCGTAGTAAACATAAGTAGTGGGAATTTTGTAAATTGGATTACTTAGGAGG